>NC_137221.1:20023690-20026190 GCF_949987685.1 Ammodytes marinus
AACGGAAGTGCTTCTGTAAGTCTTTCCAGAGGACACTTAAAAGTGATGCACACGTGCACACCGGATTTCGGATTTCAGTCAGTGGTGTTGGAAAATTACATAAAAAGTAAGTGTTTTTGATATTTTTTTCACATTGTGATCGCATGATTCAGATATTAGCCTACTGAAGTGATCTGCGGTAGGACATGTGCATCACTTTTAAGTGTCTAGTATGTATGTATTGTCACATTGAAATTAGCTTTGTTTTCAAAATGGTTAGTCATCCATAATACAGGGAAATCTCAATTTAATATAATTAATTGTGTTGGCCACATGAGAGCAGTTCACCAAGCTGTAAACACTACCCTGACATATTGCCACATTATGAAGGGTCAACAAACAGATGTCTGTTTCAAATCAAATCCAACAGACAAAGAGCAACATTTGCATTCATATGGAGGCGTGTCTCTGGCCAACTGGCAAAACCAACGTTCACCATCCTCTTCATTCATATTTGCTTTCAGTAAACTCACAAGGCAAATATATGTGTGTTACTCACTGTCTAGTTCCTCATATTGTTATTCTCTAAAGGTACGAACACACTGCGCATCGCCGCGTGGCGAGTTTACATAGAAAGTCAATGTATTTCGAGCGCCGCCGCGCGAATCGGCGGCCGGCGGCGGCGAGCGGATCACGCGGCGCGGCCAGGGGCAGCGCGGCGCGAATGCTGCGGCCGCCGCAGAAGTTGAAAATATTGAACTTTTCGCCGCCGGCCGCGCCGCGAAAGCCAATCAGCGTCGTTGAGCTCCTCCCGACATCACTCGGGTGAGTCTGCTGAGCTACAAGACACGTGAAACCTGGCTGGCGGTGCAGTCGGGAAAGGAGGGAGGAAGGGAAAAAAGAAGGAAAAGACAGAGAGAGAGAGAGAGAGAGAGAGAGAGAGAGAGAGAAAGTTCCAACACATCGATAAAATGTATGACAGCAGTTTAATGAGACACCTTTTAGTAAAAGGAGCAAGGAATAGACTCACATTATAGAAGAGAGAAGGAGAGAAAGCCAGGGAAGATGTAGCTTACTGCAGATGAGTGAATATGCAGAGACAATAAAAACTAAATACGACAACTGACACTTCCAAACATTTCCCTAAACATCTGAAAATCTGTTTGGGTTTTCTCTACATGTTGATATGCCGGCGTGAATGTGTAGCCTATATGCACGGCCATCGATACATATGTGCGTGTGTGTGAGGGCGGGTTGTGTGTGTATGTGTGTGTGGGCGCATGTGTGGGTGTGTTTACGAAGCTTGGGTGGCAGGTGGCGGGGAGAAATGTGTGAGAGGTGCAGTGAGACCAATACAAGGGCCGATGGCAGAGATGATGAAGGCAGAATAGCCTACTTCAGAGACGCTCCCAACAAAAACAAATCAGTGAGGATGACGACGATGATGAGAGAGATGTAAATAGCGGGAAGAAACTGGGCGTGCACATTCAATGAGTCATCGGGCGGCGGCCGGCGGCGGACACAAATGAGCCAAAATGACCACGCGGCGCGGAAGCTGCGATTCGCGCGGCCAACCGCCGCGCTGTGCAGTGTGTTCGCACCTTAAAATGTCGATGGTGAGAGCCGTGAGAGTCAACCACTGTCAAGTTGGAGGATGAGTTGTCACAAGAAGCAAAGTTATACAGTGATACATTAAAACAACATATTGCAGCATTAAGCAGATATTTACATTAGTTCTGATGTTAAGCCACTTTAAGCTAAACATCAGTAAAGTAAGTACATTTGTGCATCTACATCTTTACATATCTACATACTGTATTTACATATTCTGTAATCCCTCATCAAGAGACCACTTATACTATCAGTCAAAATAAAAACATAATCCCTAGTATTTATTAGTGTGTGTGGTAGTTTTGATATCATCAATATTACTTGCATTAGGCTAAGTGTAATGGCCACAGTTTTGATTGAGAGAGTTGAATTTGACACTGTTATCCCGACACTAATGCAACCCTGATCACTGGCTTAACTGAGGGAGGGAGAGAGAGAGAGTGAGTGAAAGAGAGGGAGCGCTGAGGGTAGAAAATAAGTGGCATCCCGCCGAGCTTTCTAATTCCTCCAGGAGATTGACACCTGAATGTGCTTTCATGCAGCAAACCGCTGGGTGGCAACACCCGGCCACCTCCCTACCCCCTTAACACCAGCATAATACCTTATTGCTCTCAATCCATTTCCCCCTATAGACTCTTGCTGTGCTCGCCATCCATCAATTCATAAAGTAGACATTTGTACTGGGCTTTTTGTGTAATATTAAGTTTTCACACTTTGCTCAAGGTGTGTGTGGAGATGCATCACAAGCGGATTGTCAGCCCATTAAATGCACAGAGAAAGTTGCAGGGAAGCGTAAAAAAAAAAAAAATCCCATTTGAGTTAATGGCACGTCGTTAATTATTCAGCTCGCCCCATAAAGTATTCAGGCCTCTTATTCTTAGCACATTATGTTTATTAAATCATGATGTGA
>NC_137221.1:20031190-20076432 GCF_949987685.1 Ammodytes marinus
GTGGGAAGAACTTATTTTCTGGAACAGGTTGTAAGAGTAAACTAGCATTTTTGATCGGTTTTCTCTAAACTATGCAAGAACACGTGAAGTGTGTTACTATAGGACGTTTGGTTGGTCAAGAGTTGTTGTTTTTTTTAAGATGGTGTAGGATGGCTCATAGGCCTTCCCACGCGGACAAAAATAAATGTCTAGCACAAATACTGAATGTCTGAAATTTCTTGTATAAGTTTCTGGCAGGAAAATGTGTTGGTTGCCTTTGGAATGTTCAAATGAATTTGCTATGTTCACTTTTGATGAGCAGCTCATCTAAATTATACTGCATCAGGTAAAAGACATGTACCATTTGCTTTATCTTATTATTATACTCTTTTCAAAAATGTAATATACTGTATGTATACAATTGCAGCATTATCATTTCACAGTTTAAAAATCCATACACAAAAGTGGGCAGAATAAAAATTCTGGTAGACTTAGTTTTGTAGTAAATTAATCCTCAAGAAAACTCCAAAAACTCCACTATGCATGAATTCCAACCCCTATTACATACAGTACTTTCACAGACTTACACTTTTATGTGGTACAAGTGGCCAATTTGTATGCATGTAAAATGATGCAAATGGTACTTTTCCGACGAAACCGCAGCACAAGGTTCACACTTCATTTAAATGAAAGGCGAGCTCTGGACTTGACACTGACCATAGCCCACAGCGGTTCAGGTTGAAGTATTGCACATAATTCACCTCTTCTACTTGCAGGGATTTGACTCTTGAGTGTGGTTTTGTATTGCATCTCTGGAAAAACCGCATCTCCCAGGATCCTTTGCCAATGTGGCACGGTGACGAATGACAGATGTCGAGTGGGGGGGCAGACTAAAAATCTGCTCTTTTGAAGCCGTGTTGCGCAAAATAAGAAGTGTGTGAACGTCTATTCCAAGTGTGCGAGTGTTTGTGTGTGTGTGTGTGTGTGTGTGTGTGTGTGTGTGTGTGTGTGTGTGTGTGTCTGTGCGTGTGTTATGACCTACAGCGAGCTCGGTGAGGTTTTCCAGCCCACGCTGAGCTGACTCTGGTTGTACCGGAGAGGCTCAGTGTGACCTGCCAAAACACACAGCAGCCACACCAACAGTGAACTCTGTATGGTCGGGGATGGAGGGAGAGAAGAGGTGGAAAGTGAGGTATTAGAGGAACAGGAGAGATGTAAACGAGTGAGGGGTGGACAGGAGAAAGAAGGGGAGGCTAAATGAGCACAATACACACACACACACACACACACTCAACTGGGACGTGTATGTGTGTGTATGTGTGTGCTCGGTAATGACAGAGTGACTGATGTGGTTCTGGTCTCAATAGGTAGATACCCTGTACTTAAGAACCAATTTGAGCTTGTAAAACCACCCACCCATAAAACTTTAGGCCCTGAATGCAAGTGTGTGTGTGTGTGTGTGTGTGTGCGTGCACCGACTACAAGAGCGTCACTATTTGTCCGCTGATTGCGTGTGCTGCTGGTCTTTGTGTCGTCTTTGTGTCTCGTTAATTCTGATTGCAAGGGCGAGTGGCGGTCGTCTTTACTCGAACAAAAACAACAGGTTGGCTGTGTCGTGAACTTTGCAATTCATGGGAGGTGAGCGGGGGGCGAGGTGATGGAGAGTGGAATATAAAAGAGAGAAAGAAGAGAAGAGGAGCCTAAAGGAGGGGAAGGAGGAGCAGGTAAATAAGCGCCTTTCAGTCCGGTGGAGGGGTAAGATGAGCAGGGGGCTACTTTGACAGTTTCGAGTGTCCGTCAACTAAATGGCTCACTCAAAGGCAGAAGAGGTGATAAAGGGAAGAATACAGCGTGCAAAAACTAAACGTGTGAAGTCAGCCATGTACCTGTTTGTCATCAGGCAGAGTGAATATCCTTGTGTTTGTTTTGTCCTATGTGCGTTAACATGTTTTCATTTAAGAGGTGATAGCAGACAGATATGTTATAATTTTCTATAGTTATAAATGTAAAGCTATAGTACGTTTTTCATATAAATGAATGTCGGTTACATTCAAGCCATTGCCAAAAGAGTTGACACAAAGTTGATTGATCGGCTCACAAAACTCTCTGTATTTTCTTAGTATGGCAGGGTTAACAAACTGGTGTCACCCCCTGACACTGGCGCAGGAGCTCAGAAAGATCGCAAGAATCCCCTAATATATGTATCAGTTGCTAATTATTCTGCTAAGAAAAAAACCTGGACGTACAGCAGAAGGTTGTTGTCATTACTCAGAATTCTCCGTCAGAAGTTAAGCACTAAAGCATTAACTTTTAAGTAAAAATGTCAATTAAGCCTGTTTACAGGAACTCACTGAGGTTACTGTATAATTACAATATATTTTACTTACATAGCGCTTTTCATGTTTCAGTGCTGCCAACCACTTTTCCAAAGAAAGCCACACATGTCTGACTTGTATAAGTTTCCTTAAGGCATCCATTGATTTCAACTTCTTTCAAAACAGGATGAAAACATTCTGTCGGCGTATTAAAAGATGCTCTAAGATTAGAGGCTGACCTTTTCTAATGCAAGAAATGACCAACGGCCTTGTTTATTAGCTTGCTTGTTGGATATCATTTTCTGACAGAATGGCTAATGATGTAAGAAAGTGTGGTATAATAGTGTAACTTTGAAAATGAAAAATAATGTCAAGCAGGCTTCAAATCTGCAATAAATAGAAACCAATGGTATAGCCTATAATGTAGAGTGTGTACCCTGTACTACTCGATGAGAACAAAAACCAACATACCGAGTCTTTAGATGTCGGGTGACCATGACCCACTGCAACAGCTACAGTACTGCTTGATATATACACTCAACAAAAATATAAATGCAACACTTTTGTTTTTGCTCCCATTTTTCATGAGATGGACTTAAAGATCTAAAATTCATTCCAGATACACAATATTACCATTTCTCTCAAAAATTGTTCACAAATCTGTCTAAATGTGTGATAGTGAGCACTTCTGCTTTGCTGAGATAATCCATCCCACCTCACAGGTGTGCCACATCAAGATGCTGATCTGACATCATGATTAGTGCACAGGTGTGCCTTAGACTGTCCACAATAAAAGGCCACTCTGAAATGTGCATTGTTTTGCTTTATTGGTGGTCTGGGGACTCAGAACCAGTCAGTATCTGGTGTGACCACCATTTGCCTCATGCAGTGCAACACATCTTCTTTGCATAGAGTTTATCAGATTGTCAATTGTGGCCTGTGGAATGTTGGTCCACTCCTCTTCAATGGCTGTGCGAAGTTGCTGGATATTAGTGGGAAGTGGTGCACGCTGTCGTCAAGCACATCCCAAACATGCTCAATGGGTGACATGTCTGGTGAGTATGCTGGCCATGCAAGAACTGGGACATTTTCAGCTTCCAAGAATTGTGTACAGATCCTTGCAACATGGGGCCGTGCATTATCTTGCTGAAACGTGAGGTGATGTTCATGGATGTATGGCACAACAATGGGCCTCAGGATCTCATCACGGTATCTCTGTGCATTCAAAATGCCATCAATAAAATGCACCTGTGTTCTTCGTCCATAACAGATGCCTGCCCATACCATAACCCCACCACCACCATGGGCCACTCGATCCACAACATTGACATCAGCAAAGCGCTCACCCACACGACGCCACACTGTCTGCCATCTGCCCTGAATAATGTAAACCGAGATTCATCCGTGAAGAGAACACCTCTCCAACGTGCCAGACACCATCGAATGTGAGCATTTGCCCACTCAAGTCTGTTACGGCGACAAGCTGGAGTCAGGTCAAGACCCCGATGAGGACGACGAGCATGCAGTTGAGCTTCCCTGAGACGGTTTCTGACAGTTTGTGCAGAAATTGTTTGGTTATGCAAACCAATTGTTTCAGCAGCTGTCCCAGTGGCTGGTCTCAGACGATCTTGGAGTGAACCTGCTGGATGTGGAGGTCCTGGGCTGGTGTGGTTACACGTGGTCTGCGGTTGTGAGGCCGGTTGGATGTACTGCCATATTTTCTGAAACGCCTTTGGAGACGGCTTATGGTGGAGAAATGAACATTCAATGCACGAGAAACAGATCTGGTTGACATTCCTGCTGTCAGCATGCCAATTGCACGCTCCCTCAATGCTTGTGGCATCTGTGGCATTTTGCTGTGAGACAAAACTGCACATTTCAGGGTGGCCTTTTATTGTGGACAGTCTAAGGCACACCTGTGCACTAATCATGATGTCAGATCAGCATCTTGATGTGGCACACCTGTGAGGTGGGATGGATTATCTCAGCAAAGCAGAAGTGCTCACTATCACACATTTAGACAGATTTGTGAACAATGTTTGAGAGAAATGGTAATATTGTGTATCTGGAATGAATTTTAGATCTTTAAGTCCATCTCCTGAAAAATGGGAGCAAAAACAAAAGTGTTGCGTTTATATTTTTGTTGAGTGTATTATATTATATCGGAGGGATGACCATCATTCTCCCACAAGACATATTCCTAATTTGGTGTTTGGATGATGGGCAGTGGAGAATGCTTTCACCTTCGAATCTCCCATGGGTGTTGAGTTGGAGCTGAAATCTGGCACATGTGAAAGCCATACAGCTGTACAGAATTAGGCTACAGGCCTGGTCACACGAGCATTTAAAACGTCCACATTCAGCACAGTCCTTTTACGACGAGTTGAACTTTGACACACCAGCAAACATATTCAAAATACGCTGGTATTTGATGGAAGGTAAGTAAAAGTGTACACAAGGAAATAAACTATCGTAGCTTATTAGCTGCCCTTGCCTTTATTTAACTCTCCTCCATCTCCCTATAAGAATCACGGAAAAAAAAAATCATAGCAAGGTACCTTGTTAAGTATGTCCGCCATTATTTGAGACCTGTTGACCTCCAAGGTGTTCAGAAGTTGAATAGTTCCATTTGCTTCTGAGAAGAAAGCAGTTCAACCCACGGATCAGGTTTTCTAAAAGGTCATTGGCTTTTCTGTAAGGGAAAGTGACATAACGTATGATAAAGGTTCAGCTGAACAAACCATTACCTCTGTTCTTGCCTTAACAGATTCAATACATTTTATACCGAATGAAATTCAATCTGAAGTAGGTCAGTGTCTTGCGTTTGATCCTTTTATATAAGGGGGCCTTGGTTTGACAGCTTCATACATTATATTCATTAGTAGTACAAAGCTTTGCATGTCTCCACTGTGCGTCTCTGAGGTATACTGTGCTTCATCAAAGCTATAGCATAGGGGCCTTCTGTCTGCTACGTTATGTGAACCCTTTGCACGTCATTGTGTGTCATGTTAGCATACATTGAGAGGACAATTAACAGCGTCGGCAGTCGGAGCAATGTGTGCTGTGCCTTCATGTAACTATGCACTTTATGATCAGCAAGAAGGCGTACTCCTTATGTTCTATTGTAAGAACTTTCAATGTGTCGTAAAGTGGGACAGTGATGTGCAGCCATCTCCAGGAATGTGATAAAGACTCTCTGCTTGTGGCATTCACAATGTCCTTGGCCAGACTCGTAATTTTTTATTCCACCTGACGGACAGAGGAGGACTGTGTGTGTGTGTCTGTGTGTGTTACTATGTAAGTGTATGTGTGTGCGTGCGCGTGTTTGTGTGGTGTGTGTGTGTGGGGTGTGCACGTGTGTGGTGTGTGTGTGTGCGTGCGTATGTGTGTGCGTGTGCGCGCGAGCATGTTGGCTACACATGCACACTTTCACCTCACACACTCAGTCATATCTATAACTTTTTTACATCGAGCAGTCTGCACTTCTCCTCATTGGTATGATTTACTGCGGTTTTATGCAACATGTCCTGCAGGTCGTCCAAAGTTTAACACCTCTGTTAGATTGTAATGCCCGTGGGGACTGGAGCTGTGTGAACCTTTCACTCAGTCCATGCAGCTGGTTGCGGTCGGGGAACCGCCTTTTATTTTCTCTCTCTATATACGTTTGAACTATACCAAACAGAGCAACAAGTGCAAATGAATTTACCAGTCAAGAAAAGGCTGTCTTCCTTGTGTGTTAAGTGTTTAGTCATCACTTAATCTGTGTGATAAAAGAAAGATACTTTCGTGTATTTCTTTTAATTCCAACCCTTTGGCACATACTGTAATTGAGACCATTAGAAATGATCACGTCAATAGCTGGCTTCTCCCTCAAGTCTTTTACGAGGTTATCGAATTAGAGGGACTGGATGGGAACAGTAGAGCTCCCATGAAATGTGTTTTTGCACTTGCTTTGGGCAAATGCTTTTTATTGCAATAAATGTTTCATGCAGCGATCTGGAGTGGGAATGCAAGTAGGCTTGATCGAGGCCAAATAAATGTCTGTCAATTGTCTCCCTCAGGACTGTGTTTCCCATAAGGTTCCCTTTGCGGTTTTGGTCCCAGTACAAATCTGTGTTTTAGGCTCATGGAATATGGCAAACGTTATATGTCACGAAATAAAGTTGGTGTATTCTGGCAGACAAGCAAAAGGCATAGGAGCATTGGAAGCATGAGCAATGGCAGAAGTTTCACTGCATGAACTCAAGTACCATTTGCAATATTGTTTTCCTGCTTTGTAGAAGTAACGATGTGATCTACAAAAGTTGCGATAAAGTAGTTGCATACAATGTTGTCATCAGTTAGTCGCTCGGTTTAAGTGCTAGCATATTAGCTTTTGATGCTGGCCTGATGATGCATACTGTGACACACCATTGGTTTGGTAATAGTTATCTTTAACTGAGCCACTGAAAGGCCGTTATTTATTTTTTTATCTTGGGGTCACGGCAATAATCTGTTACACAACATTGAATTGTATACAACCTCATTCAGTACATGTGATGAATGCGTTATAAACATAATTGCATGAAGCAACATTCTAGTAAACTTAACATTTTAGTTTGATTTGGTTCTTCTGAGGATAAAATCTGTCCATCGTGTTAACTCGCTGGTTGCCAACTTTGCCTGTCTGTCGTTTAGTTTTGATAAAGTAGTTTATCAGCAAATATTTGCTGAAAGAAATACTGAAAGTGACCCCAAAAGTTAAGTAGTTGGCTATAAAACCAAAACAATGAGCTAAAGGGAAATGCTCTATACAGAATAGAATCTTAGTCTAAACATACACTTGGGGTTGCGGTTGCAGAGTTTTGAGATTGCTTCACTTTGAGCGTAACTGTTCGGTCAGGATAAAAAAAAACTCAGATGGAACACCACCCGTGTAGACACGTCATTAGAGGTCGTCGTAGCAGTAGGCCTAACATTTCTCATTCCGAGATCAACCTTGGAGATGTTTTTTTTAATAAGCGGGCAGGATATTATGACATTTTTTAATTACATTTCTTAGAATATGGATCAGATTTATTAGGTCCTATCAGATGCTCCTTTCTATAAATGACTGTTGGTCCTTGTATCAAGAGGCTTATCTCAGACACCAAAGATAAGATCTTGACAACATAAAGAAATGCTTCTGCTTCAACTGCGTTTGAGCATCGTCGTATAATGGCTGCGGGAGGAACATCATTAACAAAACAGGCCAAATGGTGTCACAGTCGCTTCTATTAGGCGTGATTTGGGTGCCGTGTGTGGGAGCACATTTTTTTAGAACCTCCCTGATTTCTCTGTCGTGTTTCCTTCCCTTCAATTAGACCTGAATCCCTTGAAAAGCGTGCCGCCGCAATAACAGAGGCTGTGCATGTCAACCCCCATGTTGTCTTATATACAAAAGCTCTAACAGGAGGTTTATTCATCGCTCGTGGCTGAGAGCTGCATGTGCCAACTATATAACTATGAATTTACTTATAACTAGACTACTGCTGCATTTTAGAAGCTGCTGCCTGACTGCACATGTCAAGCCAGACTTGACATAACTTTGCTCTGTTTTTGCCTTTCATTCTTTTCAGCCTTCTCATGCCTCTCCTTTGCCAGGCCCCGATGGCAAGAGCAAGGCTTTGAGGAGTTCCCGGCAAAAAGCCATGATCAAAAACGTAGCACTCGGATGCCTACAGGTTTCTTTTGACATGAGAGGAGATTGGATGAGGGATGGCGGGTGAGAGCGTATTTTGGATGGTAGGAGGAGAGAAACACACCCATTACTTGTCAAGCACGAGTATAGAGAAGGGATATACCTCCAGATTGGGAGATGTAAAGAGGGTGGGATGTTGGCGGGTTAGGGTTAGCAGTGGTGGTGGTGGTTGCATGAGAGGATGAAAGGGTTTGAGGCATGAAAGGAAGGCAGACATGGGTGAAAAGGAGCAGAAAAAGGGAAGTGAAGGAGAAAAAGAGGACGAGTGAGAGAAAGTTGTGCTGAGCAGAGAGAGAGAGAGTGAGAGAGAGAGACCCGGGGGATCATCTTGAGTTGAAAAGCTGTCATAGGTGAATAATTGAAGACAGGCTTGGCTTGGCTTGGCTGCCTACACACGCACACGCATCTACACGCACGCAAATGCACACACAAGCACACACACACACACACACACACACACACACACACACACACACACACATACTTCTATCTTTGTGAGGATACTTGTTGACATAATGCATTCCCTAGCCTCTTACCCTAAAACTGAACCATCACAACTAATTGCCTTACCCCAACCCGCACACAACCCCTAACCTAAACCTTACTCTGACTTGAACCTTAAAACCAAGTATTAACCCTCAAACGGGCCTTTGAAGAAGTGAGGACCAGGCCAAATGTCCTCACTTTCCAAAAATCGTCCTCACTCCAATGGTTAAACGCTTACATTGGTCCTCCAAAAGATACCTGTACAAGCATACACACACACACACACACACACACACACACACACACACACACAAACATTCAGTCAAAAAGCAGAGATGGAGATGTGTATGTGCAAAGGCTGAGCAAATCCGATGCGGAAAATCTTTCCATAATGAGGAAATTCTTGACTCGGTATAATAATATTTTTCCAGGTTCTGAGAAAATGTCATTCCTCTGCGCTCATTCAACACCCGCTGCCTCTCTACTCTATTTCACTTCCCTCAGAGTGGATCTGATAGCGCCGCGTAGCTAAGCTGTGTTAACTCAATGACAAGCTGATAACTCCTGGCCCTATGTGATATACCGCAGAGTATGACAATGACACGAGTGCGCAGGTGTGTGCTTTCTGTTTCGATATTGTGCACTAGGGTTTGTCTGGGCTTCGTATAAATGATTTGACATACTCTCAAGGGGCAATGTTAGGTAAATGATTTACCTCCTTGCTATTGTTTAGCTACCAATGCCTATGCATGTTTGTGTGACTTTTTATGTTTGCTGCCACTGTGTGTGTCAGTACACGCCTCGTGTTCCTATGTTACATGATTTCTTGCCAGAACAGCATGTATAATGCATATCCCAAATTATATGTTGCATGTTTGTCTAGCCCCCAGCCCCCTTTGCCTCCCTTCCAACCAAGGATGTGCAGACTATATTGCACAGGCGCTGGCAGTAGAATGCTTTATTCGGACACATATAAGACCAATTTCGACCAGATTTATGACTTCTGGAGTCGGGTTATTTCACCAAATCCCCAGACAGGACACAATTCACCGCCGTTGTGTGTGTGTGTGTGTGACGCCTGCTCTGTTTTCAAATCTGAGAGCTGGGGCATTGCTGGAGTGCCATGGGAGTTGTAAGCAGAAACCCTTTATATTATCAGCAGCCAACCCTCTCTCAGCTCCTTTTGTACATGCACCAGCTGAAAAAGAAAAAGAAGCCCCGGGCAACTTTTATTACACCCTCCCTCAATTACACCATCGTCATAAAAACAACACACATTTAATCACAGCCGCCGTGCGAATATGATGGAGTAGTTCATCACACCCAAACGCCAGGTCATAACAATGGCAACATGCATTTCAGAGCGGGACGGATATTAGAGACGTGTCGATAAAAAAGATATAGGTCTCTCGCCGGTGCCAATGAAGCCCATGAATTATTCTTGAAAAAAAAAAGAGTGTGCGGCTCATTCCATAACTTATCTCAGTCCCGGGGAGACAAATCCCCACGCTCCCCAGGGAGAGAGCAGCCTCCTCACACGGGGTGGCAGGTCGGCAGGATGCTCCCCCACCAGGGGATTCATGTGCTTTAAGGAAAACAGTGACAATCCGTGTTGGGAATAGAGAGTATTAGAAGAATCCCCTCAGCAGGGAAGACTCTCCAGACAAAGAGAGGAGTCTATTGTAGGTGCAGGGGGAGTCGCACTGACTGCTTTTCCCACTGGGAAGATGGATATGTCACCAGCATGACTTTGACACCATTGTTCCTTGACACTATACGCTAAAGATAACCACCGACATACATTCCTTTTAGAGAATTTCTAAGAAACAGCTTCCTGCACTCAACAGTGTTTAACTGGTGTGTTTAATGCTGCACAATCAGTCAGCATCCATATAGAAACAAACCCATCAAAACAATATATTAATTCAGAAGAATAAATGGCTCAGCACGGCCCATTGAACAAATCTCCTCTGCACATTTGTCCATGTGGGGGTTTCCATTGCCCTTTGACACTGTAGTATTTGCTTTTGACAAATATACGGCAAAGCCACTGCTAATGGCATTTAGTTGGTAAAACCATTAGAGGGAATGCAAGTTTTCGTTATATAGCTGTATGTTACTTCTTTACTTGTCTTCAAAAAAACTTGGTTATCTGATCACTGATGTATTTGACAGGAGACAGAGGATGAAGTGTTTGGGTTTTGGGTAACCCAGACCAACGAAACATAGTCATGGATATGGTAGTACTGACGGTATGAACATCTGTAATCGCAGAAATTGCAGATTTTCTTATGCAATATACTGCTCTTCATTGGAAATGGGATGTGGCATTGTGCTTCGTTTCAATTTCCACTGTAACGGAAGGACATCGTTTTTTAACTATCCACTCACCAAGAGGAGTTGCTTCCAGGGCAGATACGGGCAGTCATGCTGATCAGTCATATGTACCACATATTAAAAATATACAAACTGTACTGCAGGGAGTTAACTTCCTTCTGCGAAGTAGAGTGTATGAGCTCAATGCAACACACCAACAATAGTCCAGCGGATAGTGACACACATTGTGAACTTTGCTTAATTTTGAAAACCAAAGTTCACCGCTTTTATTTAAAAACCTATTCTATTTAATTGGTCATAGAAGCCCTTTTTTGGTGTCTATTTGTAATTTTTCTAAGTCCAATGATCCAAATAAATTATGTTTCATAGAGTCCCTCTGAATAATATTTACATCATTGCCTGAAGGTGACTTTGACTTAGGGTGGCCAGAATATGCAAATCGCAAAGTGAACGATTCTAGGTGTTGGAATTCATCCCCTCGGCTACATGAAAACCATGAAAGTTCTACTACTTTGCATCCGTCTGGATTCGGAGTAAAGGAGAAAGTCATGGTGGATGGTTGGATGTACAAATTGTCTGACACCCATGAATGGGATTTGCATCCCTTCTCCTAACACTCATCAACGTTGGCTATGTTTAACCTTGACCACAATATTTTCCTATAACTCAAGAAATGTAAGTTGCCTAAATTTCAGCAAACCTAGTCAATGGTTGCTTGTAAAAGTATTGTAAAGCAGTGACAAACTCCTGTCATCCCACATATCAATATGACATTTTATTGTTTAGGTATAAGAACTTTAAAAAACTGATAAGTTCAGGTACAACAAATTAAAAAGAAAGACATTGTTCATGGTGAGTGGAGAAAAAAAAATTGAAAATATTCCTTTTCCTTCTCCTTCTTGGCAGCCTAATATTTTCTCATAAAACATATATATTCCAGTTTTGATTTGTCACTTCCTTTGGGGCTGAAATGATTTCCCGTCAATGAATTCAACATGTGGGCGAACACATGCGAGACCTATGGGCGAATGATACCATGTTTCACTTCAACACCTACACGTCACTTGCACTGAGAGCGGGGCTGTGTGTGTTCTTTCTTGAGTATACGCTACATTTTGGATCTTGAGTAATCAATAGTAATCACACTGTGGAAAGTGGCCACAAGATAAAAGGATAGGAGGCTTGGAAAATGAATTTTTGCGAACAACCAAAAAAATAATGGCATAAAAGACATCACATCAAAGAAGCAAACTCTTTTTAGTTTGAAGGAGCGATTTTAAAAAAGTGATGTAGAATTCTGAACGGCTCAGAACGATTCTTAAGAGAAGGAATACTTTGTTATAGGTAGAAAAACAACAGTAACAAGGATTAGGAGGCACCCAGAGACAGGGATGTTGATTGAAAGAAAGAGTGGGAGAAAAGAGGGGGATTTTCAGCGGGGAATCGGAACAAGAGAGAGAGAGAGAGTGAAAAAAGAGCGTGTCCAAGGGGCGAGGAAGAAGAGCTGCAATAGAAGGGCAGGTATATTGCGAGTAAGTGGGCGAGAGAGCTAGGGGAGAGAGAGAGAGTTTTGTATTGCATTCCTGTTGCATCAGTTCAGAGTAACAAGATTTGGAGATGCGGGCTCAGACATACTAATCGGTTTTGCACTGATGCCCCCCCTCCCTCCCGTACTCACACACACACACACACCCCACCCCCCCCCCCCTCCCCCACCCCACACACACACACCCTCTCTCAACATATTACAGTTCTGCTCAGCAACACGGTTTGCTCGCCACTCACATTTAGCCCCTGTTGATACCTTTGTAGCTGTGTTCGTGTGAGAGGTAGAATGAGAAGAAATGACCAGCCACACACACATACACACACACACACACACACACACACACACACACACACACACACACACACACACACAAAACACACACAAAGCACTGTAAAGAAGAAATACCAAATAATCCCCCTGCGAAAGAGGTGGATACAGATAGTGACCTTGAGTCGCAGTGAATGGAGCCATCAGCAGAGGAAATCAACAGAAGCAAGGCCACCATAGGAACACACAATATCTCTGCTCGAGCAAATCGAATTTAGTCTTTAGATTTTATAGAGCCGAGACGGCGCGGCCTCTTGTAGCATTGATAAAGCCCTCGTAAGAAAGCGGGCTAACCATTCTTCATCCGACAATCTGAAAAGCTATTTTGTATTTTTCATGGGGATGAAAGCCTGTTTTACACAAATGAGAATCTATTTTAATCCGGGCATTAAAATAGGGAGCAGGGATTGCCGAGCACGTTCTTGTTTTCGAGTGGTTTCTCAATTGAATGCAAGCTTTAATCTCCTCCCCGACTGCTTTCACAACAAAACAATTAAAGGGGATACACACACAGACACTGATATCTGGTCATTTTGGAAATCTGGTTCCTCAAGAGGCTCAGGATGTTTGTCTTTTGGGGGAAAAAAAACTGATCCCAGGCCTGTACTTGAGGGAAGCTTAGAGCGGCAATCAAAAAAGAGCGAGTGTTGCCGACATGTTGCAACATCCTGCCTGGATATTTTTAGCCTCGGACATAAAAAGAAAAACAGCAAATTTGTATCGTCTCCTGGCACAACATATTATGTAAATGCACAAACATGGCATCAGAAAAAGCAAGAGACCATTACCACCTCTTCAAAGACATGATAAATTAAGGGGGAGGCATGCTCTTTTTTCATACTCTCATTTAAAATTACCCCGGCAACATTGATATGTTTTTAACACTAACAGAAGGAGTAAGTAAGTTGGCTAATTGGAATAGATAAGCAGGCAGTTTTTGGACTATGATTTTATTTTATTTTTTTAGCTCTTACAGCTCTAAAACAACAAGTACTTCAAGTTGATCTGTTGTCTTTCCTCCCTCCTTTTTTTCATCCTACACTCCTGTTAAAATTCCGATTCAGCTTGCTTATAAATCCCCCTGATGTATGTTTCCCTCGAAGGACTCAGCCCCTTTCTTCTATTCTCTCTCTTCTTCTTTTTTTAAGCTCGCTAGTTCTTTCAGGTCGAAATGGTACCTTATGTGTAAAGAACAGAGACAGTGAATCAATAATCAAAGCTTCACCCGTCTTCGTGCCCAAAGGCGCAATGGTTTCTCCCTTTTCTCTGTCTGTGCCGAGGATCATTCATAGTGTATAAAAGGCATTGCTAATGCCTCGCTGTATGAGCCATAAGAGAACGTCTGTACAGTACAAACTCCTTTTCTTCTCACTCAGCTTTTGAGGTGATCTGTGTTTTTTCAGTGTCTCGGGATGGGAAATACAGCGCTACAAAGAGAGATGCTCTCTTAGAGGATTGATGGTGCATTGTGGGTTTTGCTAATTTGCTGTATGTATAGATATAGATGAAGGCGAGGGACTGCCCTAGGTGAAACAGGTAGCGCTTCATATCTCTTTAAAGCTTAATCTGATGGGTGTGTGTTTGCAATAAGAGCGTTGAGTGTTTAGAATGGTTCACCCTGTGTGGGTGGATGTCACGCAAACTCCAAACCCAACACTCACACACGCACGAGGCAAGCAAGAGGCCCTGCATATATCACTTATTAAAGAGTGATTAGCACTAATGGCACGTATTGATTGGTGGAGGCTGACGTAATGGCAGGGGGCGTAATTGGGTTAGTATCATGGCGCTGAGGGAGAGAAGGCCTGTAAATTGAACTCTGCTGAACCTAACGTGGTTAAAGGGCTTCCTTGGTTGTCTGTTTGGCACACTTGCTTTTATGGTATTTGAGCGGGAATCAATTGAAGGTACTCAAGCCCTCCCTTGAACAGCAACTGCCCATAGCTTTGCAAACAGAACTAGGCATGGCAAAGGACAGGATCTAGCGGTGTGTATGGCTCTAATGGAAGCTGCTAACATTAGCATGCATGGCTCTTACACATACAGTACTAACCTAAACAAGTGTTACTTCGGGGGCCATAGTTACACTTAGTAACATTGTTTTGCCAATGTTCTGCTTTGTCTGGCCTTTAATTGAATTTGTGAAATCCACAGCCAATATAGAAAGTTAGCATTATGTTAGCCAAACATCCAGTATATGATTGGTTCTATCATATCTTTCTAGTATGGTTAAAAGTAGGACATGCTGTTTTAAAATCAAAACAAAGCATCAATGTAACCACTGTCTTACTTTTGCATCTATGCATCTAAACAAGTTAACGTATAGATGTAATAATTCTGTTCTTGTATTTGTACTTCTCATTCGTGGAACAGTTGGACTAACTAGCTCTACACTGCACGGGACCCATTGCTTTGAACTATTTAGAAATCTTGAGTGCTCATCCCCCACCATCATCCATGTGAACTGCATGTTGTGCTGCTATGCAAGGACAGAATGCTTAGAAAGCGTATAGCAACAGTAACCCAAGGGGCCAGACCTAGAAAACAGTCAGTTTCTATTAATACGACCTCAACCAGAAGGGTGCTCTGAAACGTTGATGTTGGCCAACTTTCATCTGAATCCATGTTTTGGCCTCGGTAACTTTTCAATTTCGTGATCTGAAAGAACATCAGCTCACAGATGGCAGGGCGAGCCGCGACCTTTCAGAACTTTAAGGGGTCAGAGGTCGGCCATAATCTGCCTATCACCATTCCTGTCATAACCCGCCTGACATTTCACCGGCTCTGACTTCAAATGTCAAGCCATAATCTGTAAGGGTGAGCTCCTGCCTCTCACTGAGATATTTTTCCCTGTTGACTCCGGCTCTCTCTCTCTCTCTCTCTCTCTCTCTCTCTCTCTCTCTCTCTCTCTCTCTCTCTTCATTTCGAAAAACATTCTTTGTGAGGATTTGGTTTCACAAACAAAGCTGTGATGTGTTTATGATGTCAAATCCTGTCTGAAATGAAATTGGAAACTGTCCACCAGGCTCAAGCCAGTTATCTTTCATTCCCCCTCTATAGCCGAGCGAGTTCCTGAAATCGCGCTGGAGGTCAACGGCGGCCTGCATCTTTGTTTTTGTACGAGATAGACGGAAGGTAAATGAGAATCGTCGCAGGTGTCTCCTTCTATTCTGAGCCGGTGGAAAGACGAAGGGAGATCATTTGGTGCCTGCGTCCCCCCTCGTAATGGGGAAATGGATTGTGAGAGAAAGGAGTGTCAAGCCTCATTTCTGTCTTGATTCCTCAATCTCTTTATTTATACACCCCCCACCCACATGGTCAGGGCGGCCTGCCAAATGTGTGCATGTGTGTGTGTGGGTCTGTTTGAACTCTGGATGCATTGCCGACTGGTAATGCATGCTCATTAAACTTTAATATATACAGTATAGCATTTATTTAGGTGCAGCAGTGGCCATCGGAATGAGAATTTGGGCAATGTTGATGGAATTTTGCTTGTTATTATAGTGTTTTTCTGACCTTTGGAATCTGCCGCTTTCCTTCACGCTTGCAGATGTGCCAGAAAATTGTTTCCAATTCCTTTGTAGTGTAGGGCAATTTCATCCTTTAACAATTCATTTTGTACCAAAATCTACTACCGATGATGTAGCGTCAATGAAAACTGTGGAGAGGCAAAGTCTTTGGACTGTCCTTCATCGTTGAAGCTATAGTGTGTAACTTATGTTGCCCCTATGAGGAATTCTGAGGAATTACACAACACTGTTGGCGCATTGACATGAGGTAAACTATCAGTGATTGCGCATCGATTTTATACCTTCTGCTGTCCGTCCAGGTTTTTTTTCTTATCAGTAGAATCAATAACTGAAACATTTCATGGCCACTTCTTGGGATTTTTTCGGAGCTCCTGCGCAAGTGTCAGGGAGCGCCACCAGTTTTTAAACTTTGCCATACTGAGAAATACACAGAGATAGTTGTGTGACACTGATAAGCTTAAACAACAACGTAACCAACATTCATTCATATGGAAAAATTACACTCTATAGCTTTAATGCCTCCTACTTTGATGTATGGCATGAATTTAGGTCACAAAGTTAGAAGAATCCATTCCTGCAAACGAAAACCCAGTTCTAAGGGTTTACACATACATTCCCATGTTCCCATTCTTCCATCAATCAGCCGACACCCACCTCTTGTCATGTACACTTGTCAAGGCTGTCAGTGAGAGGAGGACCCCGACGTATTTAAGACACCTGAAGCGCAGTTAGAACTGTCAGATCTCTCACACAGGCACGTGGAAGCCAAGAAATGGTGAGGAACGTTTGCCACTAAAGGCCCGAGGTCCGCCCCCCCCATCTTGCGGGCCTCGGGCTATGACATGGTCTCTGGCTCCCCAGCAAGAGGCCCAGGCATCTTGGTATACGTACACGGCAATGCACAGCCTTCCTGTCACTTAGCCACTCGACGTATAGATGCCGTCGCACCCCCTGCGACGTCCGCCTCGCTTTAGATTCCACCTCGCTGTTTTCCCCCCCGTCCATGTATATGTGGAAGGTGTGGAGTGAGCGCTCGATCGTTGTGACATATATAGGTCCTGTGTGTTTAATGGTGTGTGTGTGTGTATGTATGTGTTTGAGTAGGAAGCAACATGGGGGGGGGGGGTTAAACGCGCTTGTGTCAATCAAGGTGACACATAAATTACGATCACTTCCCCTCAATTACACTGTATCAAAAGAGAGGAGGAGAATTGAGGAGGAAGAATGGGAAAAAAGGGGTAGAAAGAAACTGGTAGAGGAAAGATCTCAATTATAGAAAATGGAGCTCGTCTCAGAGCTTCAAAGGCGAATCAAAATTCCTCCGTTTCATTTTCATATCGCTTGAGATTACTGTCACGTATACGTATCAAATGTGATGCCGCTCACACTGCTGCTAATACTCTCTTGGTGTGTGTTTTACACTGTAGAAACAGAAATATCAGCTTGAATGGCCTACATTTATTACTATACCATAATATGACATTATTGCATCATCTGTCCACCCAACCTTTCCTGAACCCTGAGGCACTCTTACCCGAAGTGACAGACGGCGACTATGTGTGTAAGTGTATGTGTGTGTGTGTGTGTGTGTGTGTGTTTTTTTATTCATTTTTACTAAATATGTGTGTATACATGTGCACATATGTGTGTGTGGGCTCTTGTGTACAAGCTGTAAGCACCAAGACCAGGTTGTGTTTGAATTGATGGCCAATCGTTGTGGGTTTGCCTGTCCATATGTTTCAACCCGCAGCTACATCCACCATCTGTCCCAGTATGAGGCTAATTTAGCTCTCCCGTCACAATCAACTGTCTACAATTGCCTGCATTGTTGCCCTGGGATTGCTGTGGTTTGGGTGTGCATTTGTTACCGGAGGCTCCTGTATAAGCAGTGCTGGTGGTAAGATGTAAGAGCCCTGAGGGTGGCGTTTGTGTGTGTGTGTGTGTGTGTGTGTGTGTGTGTGTGTGTGTGTGTGTGTGTGTGTGTGTGTGTGTGTGTGTGTGTGTGTGTGTGTGTGTGTGTGTGTGTGTGTGTGTGTGTGTGTGTGTGTGTGTGTCTTGGGGGGGGGGGATGGAGGGAAGGTAAAGGCTACGGGTTCAGGGGCTCTCCGGCTTGTCTCAAGCGTAGCCTAGGGGAAGCATGTCAGGATATTCTCTGGATAATCACTCAAAGCCCGGGTGTTTACCCATTGCTTAGAGCCGGAGAAGCTTGGTAAACCTGCGCTGTAGTTTGCTCATGGGGGTCAAGTGAGTGGAGGGCGCGAAAATGTGTGTGTGGGAGAGAACTTGTGCACTAGATGGTAGTGTGCCATTTTGCGAGAAGGTGAGGCAGTGTATATGATTATGGCAAACATGTATCTGTGGACAAGTAGACACACACTCCTAATGTAGTGGACATACTGTAGGTCTGCAGGGAAATGTAACACCACATGTGTAAACCTGAACTATATCACACATACTCTGGCACAAATATATGGATGCCCCTTGGAGCTTTTCGTAAGCGACAGTGAGGGTGCCTTGATGTATCAGAAAAGGTGGGGAAAACACCTTCAAGTTCAAATGTGCAAACAATTGGAAACAGAAGTGTTTTTCGTCACTTAGTCTGTTACGTTCTACATAACCTTAGAGTGTGTCTTAGCGCACAAACAGGAGCTGTGTTTAAATGTTTGACTTATTTTTGGTCAACTGTGTTTGTGGCCAGAGTGGTTAGATATGATTCTAATGTTGGCACTTTACTGGTACTGTAGTGTTTTATGTGTACTCTCATTAAGTCAGCCACTGTTAACAAATGGCATTTACAAGATTATAATACATCCTCAACATTATATTAATTCATTAACGGTAGCACAAGAGTAAAAAAAAATTGTCAACTCTGACTCAGAGACATCAGTTACACAGCAATAGCTTTCTGAAGATGGTTAAAATGAGCTAACTATAGAGACTAAAAACTGATCACACCCGATAATGTAACACTGTAGCAGCAAAAAAATATCTGTATTTCTTATCTTTTATGGTGTATTCAAATGTATTCATAAACTATCCACTGATATGAAACTTTTCTGTTTGTAAAAACCTGCGTGACCCTCTTACACTTTTGAATCAGCAAAGCATTGATTCCAACACTAAACCGAGTTTTAGTGTCTCCTGAAGTAATGAAACTGACTTCTCGGCATGGGGAATACCTTTTAATAACCTGCCTCTGTTGACTGAGGTTTTCCAATAGGAATAATAAAGTAAGTTTCAACAAAGTATCTCATCATAGTTGTCATCACTGTATTTCTTACTACAGGTGAACCATCTGTGTTATACAACTGTAAGGACTTTGTGAGTTAGCTAAGGGGACAGAGATTGGAGCGACGCATCAAGGAGGGAGGAGATAATTAACGCAGCACACTGTGTTGTTATTGAAGTCCTGGCATCCCCTCACAGCTCTGCAAAGCTGTCATGCAACGGAAGCTTCATCTGACGGTTGCAAATGCACACGTATACGCACGGCGATGGTGTGTTTGAAGGTAAAGACGGAGACAGCCATTCCTATGGGGGCAATGCTCAGAAGAGGGACAGATTGAGAAAGAGACTGTGTGTGTGTGTGTGTGTGTGTGTGTGTGTGTGTGTGTGTGTGTGTGTGTGTGTGTGTGTGTGTGTGCGTGCGTGCGTGCGTGCGTGCGTGCGTGCGTGCGTGCGTGCGTGCGTGCGTGCGTGCGTGCGTGCGTGCGTGCGTGCGGCATGATCGCCGTGTGAGAAAGACATGGACGAATAGAGGTGGAGACAAAAGGAAAGAGAAATGGGTGATTGAGACAAAAGCGGATGAGGGGAGAGTTGAGTGTGTCCTGTCTGATAAACAGGAACATGGTTCATCATTACAGCGAGCACCAGGGGAGCGCCCAAGCCCATCTGCCAGCTAATACATACTAATGCTCCCACTGCACTGTATGGGCACCATCAAAGCCACAGGACGCATGGCGTGTGTGCACTCTGTAGCACAGTTATTGAAACACGGGAGTGCCGGGTAAATCAAAGTGGGCTTTCAAAAGACGGACTATAGTGTGCAATGTAATTACAGATGTTGATGCGCCAGTGAACAGTAAATACCATGCAAGTTTTAGGCAATGTCGGTGGGCGTCCATGGCTATATACCGCCCGCATGCATGGCTTTCAGAGATTCAGAGCTGAAAAAATGTCCCGGTGATGTGAATGTAAAACTGCTTTCAAATCTGTTTCAGTTGCATGAGCTTCATACAAGCCTAATGGCCTGGACTTCTGCCACCTCCCTTTCCAGTATATATATATATATATACCGCCATCCATCAAATGCTTGCTGAGGTTTTTCTTTAGTATTTCTTTTTCTCTTACACTGCCATAATGTGTACACTTTGTTGGCGCACTCCAGAATAACATTTTGGCTCCTTTTCAGACGGCCTATTTTTTCCTCAACTCGTTTTCCTCATTAACCGTCAAAACACAAGCGTTAAAGGGACGGTCCGTCACACACAGCGCAGTTTACTGTGTCAGGATGATTTCAAACAGGTTTAAATCCCCGAGCGGTTGGGTTTGACACCCACTCAGGCGTGCTATTGCCTTTGATTTTGTGTTCTTTCTTTCTCTCTCTCTATCTATCTTCTTCTCTTTTTTTTACTTGCGTGTATGTGTGTGAGAGGGGTGTCAGTGGTGTAAACAGTGAATGTCCCTGGTGTCTGGAGATATTACACTGAAGCCTAGCCATGCATACAGGCCTTGGAGGGCCTTTCTGAATCAGTGGACAGGACCACAGCGACCTTTTCAACACACATTAAAGCAGGGTCATCTCACGCAGGCACAGGTTTGTGGGAGAGAGACCCGGACAAGGGGAGGAAGAAGGAGCACGGAAGGGTGGGGGGAGGGGGGAATGAGGGGGGGTTGTGGATTGCATGTGAGCGCCCTTTTCAATATACCTTGTGAAAATGTGCCCTTTCATCACCGTTTTCCCTTGTGCATCTGTCTACATGTATTTGCTCTCTCCCCGGCTCTAGAGAAAAACACACACACACACACACACACACACACACACACACACTGTACATGGTCACGGTATGCCGTCAGATATGGTGGAGTGATTTGTTTGGAAAGGTTTCAAAGTTAAACTGCATGATCAGAACTGAATATACACTCTCGTAAAAATCGTTGTGCATTGCAGAACAGGCTGTGTGTGCATCGATCAGACGAGTTGAAAGATGTTCGTGTTGTCGTTTTTTGATATTAACTTCTTATGTATCCAATCTCAACGCAGGCCCTATACACTCCCTTATAGGCCTAAGTAATACACATGCATGGGTGCACTTTTCCTACCTCAGCAACAATCCGTATTCGAAAGCGTCTCCACATATCAAACTTGTGTGTGTGTGTGTGTGTGTGTGTGTGTGTGTGTGTGTGTGTGTGTGTGTGTGTGTGTGTGTGTGTGTGTGTGTGTGTGTGTGTGTGTGTCTCAGTGCATCAGACCGGTGAAGAGAAGAATAACCCAATTATAGAGACAGTCTGCCTCACAGACACACAGTATGTGCACGGGTGGAAAGAGAGGTGTGTGTGTGTGTGTGTGTGTGTGTGTGTGTGTGTGTGTGTGTGTGTGTGTGTGTGTGTGTGTGTGTGTGTGTGTGTGTGTGTGTGTGTGTGTGTGTGTGTGTGTGTGTGTAGGAGACAAACAAAGAGGAGCACAGTGAGGTAGAGTGATTTTTGATGACGAGAACACAGCAGAAAAGGGTGGAGAACAAGAGGAGGAATGGCTAGGCTCCATCGAATGAATGTAGAGTGAACAGGATACTACACTGAATAAAAGGTGAGCCGGTGAAAATACAACCAGCTCTCGAAAAATTCTAATATGTGAGGAGAAAACTCAAATATTGAAATATTGGGATTTATTCAAATGAGGACTCCTGAGGGTGTTGCTGCACCGTGCACAAAGTACCTTCCCCTCTGCCGTTTTTTTTTAGGAAAAAGGGGGAGAAAAAGGAGGGGGAATGTGGCCCTGAACCTGACAATTTGGAGGATGCGGTTGCATAGCAACAGACAGCAGCCGAGTACCTAAAAAGCAAAAAAAAAAAAAAAAAGCAAGGCTATTTGGCTTGTTAAATATTCTCTGCCTGCCAGGACAGCACTCAAAGCCAAATGTGTTTCCATAGAACCAGATTTAGAAATGCAGCTTTAAAAAGCACATTAGGCAGAAGCTGTACACAAACCAAAAGAACATCTGTTTTTTTTTTTTTTTTTTCAAAACTGTGAATGTATTGACATTATTATCTGCAGAAAATCAAACATGGACATGAATACAGCACATCCTTTATTCACACAAAAAGTGATTGCATCTCCATAAGACGGCCAGTTGCATATGACAGAATATTCAATATGACAAAAAGACCAGCATGTCAGCATCAAGCCACGTCTCTCATTGTCCACATGGGAGCCACTATATTGCATTCACATTATTATCTAATAAGTCCCTATACAATGGGGAATTAGCATTCAAAATGCCATTTGTTTGTGTTTGAGAGCTTTATAACATGCGTCAGTGATCAAAGTCAAGGTGTTTTGTCATATTACAGATAAACACAAAGCAATTTCCCCTTGAATTGATTAACATTTTAGACGTGAATCCTCCATCTGCGGACATTTGTGTGTGTGTGTGTGTGTGTGTGTGTGTGTGTGTATTGTGCATGTGTCTGGCGCACGCTTCCTATATGGGCCATGCAGGTTAGGAGATTTTAATAAAGCAATAAGCTGCACAAGTTGTTTGTTGTCTGTAAAGTCAGCAGTAGAATAAAATGGACAAAAAATAAAACAAAGCAAATTTCCCCCCAAAGGACAGACCGGATTCCCTTTTATTGAACGTCCATATATTACCTGCTTTTGAATAATACATCAAACAGCACATGATTTCTTCTTCTTTTTTTTCTTAATCTAGTTCACGTCAAATCCATACCAGACCCCGACAATCAAAGGCCTTCTTTTTTTTTCTTCCGCAAGGTTTTGCCAACTTTGCAGCCTCACCCACTATCTCCAGCTGTGGTTATTACGTTTTTTTTTTCTTTTTTTCTTTGCACATGAATAGGACGGCCTGGCTTGGGGATATATTGTAAGTGACTGCCGTTGATCTCGCCACCAGTGTTTTGTTTTGTTTTTCCTCACAGAGCTGTGAATAATAGATTGGGAAAAAGCTGACCAGAGATAATATGTCTCTCAATGAGGACGTATAGCTCCTAGCGCATAAGCTATACGTCTGAGAGAAACGCTAATAAGGAGCGTCTTTTTTTCTCACTCCTTCCCCTCTCTTCTATTATTTTTGCAAAAGCCGCAGAATGTTCCTTTTCTGTTGGCTCTCATGCATTTATTAATATCAGGGTTCCTTTCAAAACATCTCCTCTGGATAAGAAGGATAACACATTCCTTTTATCGTACTCTCCCTCTCACACACACACACACACACACACACACACACACACACACACACACACACAGTATATCTTTCTGACAGTGATGAGCTGTGAAATCGGATGGGAGGGCTGGAGCACGGTTTTGTAGCCTTTCAACACATAAATTTGGGTCACTGGAATAGATTATAACCCCGCACATGTGACTCTGACGGATCCGCGCGAAACCCCACACCACTCATAAATAAAATAAAATCATCAACATTAATGCAGTGTTTAAATTGGTAAATGATCACTCTGAAGACTGATATGTACTGGACTCCAGCAGTGGTTTTTCCCCATTTTCCACCACATGAATATTCAACATTCGCTAATATATGTTTTCACATCTTAAGGAATTGGATAAAAGTTCCCGTATGAGTAGGAGTGTGTATAATTGCACTGGCTTTGGCTGTGCATATAAAAGAACGGATAACTTTTTTTTAATAAATATATATAAATAAAGTACACTTTTGAGATTCTCAGCTCATTTCAGATGAATTCAAAGAGCCCCCGGTTTACCTTATGGAGCACAGGGTCTGGACTGCAGAGGCTACGTATATCAAAAGGATCCTATAGAAAAATACAGACAGAAAGCTCTGTCACTCAGCAGAAGCACTCCGCTGTGAAGAATGCACAGTGTTTGAAGTCAATGACAGCTTTTAGGGATTTGGTGGAGACTAAAGCGTTCTCTTTTTCTCCCCCCCTTTCACACATAATAAAGATGAGTTTGTGTGTGTGTGTGTGTGTGTGTGTGTGTGTGTGTGTGTGTGTGTGTGTGTGTGTGTGTGTGTGTGTGTGTGTGTGTGTGTGTGTGTGTGTGTGTGTGTGTGTGTGTGTGTGTGTGTGTTTGTGTGTGTGTGTGTCAATGAATCTGAAGGTAACAAAGACGTAAAGTACAATCTCAGTTTACCTTTTAAGCCAGTAGGGTGATTATTTTCTAAAGGTCTACAACTACTAGTGGAATGAAGGTCATACTTTATCCATGTTTTCTACACTATAACAAAATAACAAATGTGTAGCTTGGCGGTACATTGCAAAATAATAACCCACCAAATGCTTCTGTTATCCGGTGCCCCATTTTTATGAGAAAGACAGACTTGTGTCTCCTGTTAAGACAACTAAAACTATTTAAGGTTTGGGATTGTCCAAGGACATGGCAAAGTTTTGGGAAAGATGAAGGAACCAAGATCCATCCTGACCTCCACCCTAAGATCTTTCTGGAAGTTTAACATCCCATGACTGCTCATTTTAAACCCCTTAAATAAACAACATACGCTGGCAGATGTTTTCATTCAGTGCTACTCATAGAACACACATTTTGTATGTACTTAAGGTAAAGTTAAGATGATTATACCATTGACTTAAACAACACATACTCTATGCAAAGGGGACTTTTATTTACAAGCTCGCAGTCGTCTTCAACATTGCATAATTTTGGAAGCAATACAGCCAATCTGTGGAATATTGTGAACATACAGTTGGACTGTGTTGTGTGACCTGTGTGCACACATACACACACACACTCACACACAAGTCACAATCCTTTTAATATTGCACCTTCTGCCCTTCTTAGGAACTAGATCAAGTACATAAGCCGCTTTGCACAGTTCCAATTGCACACCACAGCTGAGGAAATGTAATGATTATAGTCCAATAATTTCAGAGCTGTTTTTTCTTCAGCTAGACTTAAAACAACAAGTACAGCTGTGTTGATCCTCCGCGTGCTTGCCGCCGCTTTTGATGCTTCTCTACTTGCTGTCAGGCTATTAGGGATATGATTGGTCGACCGTCGAACCAAAGGACACTTACTCAAACAAAACATAAATCCCTGAGCAAACTGAGATAGTGATTCAGAGGACTGGAGCCAGGCTAATCAGTGGCTGCTTACTGTGTTAATGAATGCCCCACAAAGGGTTTTTTTAGAAGCTGCAAGGTTTGTGTTTGACTTGTGAGCAACACTGCAAACTCTGCCCCGATAGTTTAAAGGGCTATCAGAAAGTCCTACCCCTAGAGCATAGCCTTTGGTGGGGCCAGGAACAATGACAAAGGAACAAAATGATAACCATGTCTCTGTTGACTGTCTCTGTTTGAAATGCAGGTTTTAGCTTCTTGAGCTCCCAAAATGGTTCCTGGAAAAGTTTATTTGATGTAAACCTGTTTTCAAGGACACTTTGCTCTGGAAATTCAGCCCTAAAACTGTGTTTTGCTTTCGGCAGCAGATTTTCCATTGAAGCGAAACCCACTGACATGTGTTACAAAGTGTACAGAACATCGAAGGCCGAAGATGGCAGCTAATCCTCTCGGTGATGCTCTTGTTTGTTTAAAGTAGTAGCGTGCCATAACTCAAATGTCAATGAGGATTTCGAACAGCTCCTTTGCTTTTTACTTACGTATCTGTTTTCTCTTTTTCCAATTCTGGAGGGTTTTGACTAGAGATCTATAGGCATGTCTTTTTTTCTCTAGTACATGTATAGCTTGGCTGTGAGATAGCTTTGTTTGTTAGAATGTGGAGGTGACAGACAGGAGGGTCCGCCCCGCTCACCCCCCGCAAATATCACCTCCTCTCCCGTTGTGGGTGCACATCAAGGGGATTAGCGTTTGTATTTTGCAGGTAAAACAAGCAACATCAATGGATCCCTGTAAAAGATTTGCCTGGGTCGCTCTGCATAAACCACAGGCCCATGCCGAGGCAGTTTATGCAACCCTTTGTGAGTTAAACACTTCAACATCAATCGATCGACTGGGGAACCGGCGAAAGCCCTTTATGGATTCACCTTCCCCTCCCACATAAAGGAGGGGATGAAGGCTCATCTCCATGGGTTTAAATCTGGGGAGAAACTATGGAGGAAAGGTGAAAGAGAGGGAAGGACAAATGGAGTTGAAGTGAAGATGACAGTTTCCTCCCGATGGGTTTGCGCTCAGCTGGTGGGAGGAAGAAGAGAGGAAAAACCTGAAAAAAGGAACTGAGAATAAGTTATCTACTGTATCTAAGGACTTGTTTTCTTTCTTTCCCCATCACTCACTTCCGTCTTTACTTTCCCTCCCCCTTTTGTACTTTTTTTTGATGCGTTACTTATTTCTCTCCTTCGTCCTGTTTTCCTCCCACTCATCCGTCTTTCATCGCTTTACTCATAGGATTAGTCATTCTTCCTGCTCTTCCTTCCTTCCTTCTTTTTTCCTTCTACCTTTCCTTTTCTACCTTTCTACCTGCTACTTTCCTACCCTTTTTCTTTCTTTAAAAGTGCACTATGCAATTTTAGTGGAGGGGATTTGTTTATATTTGCAGGGCCTGCAGTTAGTTTACAAAAAATATTTTCTCTACATGTAATTCTTATTATTGAATAATTATATCATCAAAAATCTAAATCAAATTATTTTGAGGCACCTGGAACCAAACGTTTACGACTAGAATGTGTTTGTTAAAAAAAAACAATTGGGCTGCTGTAAATTTCAGTGACTTTTCATTTTCCTAATTTTCAATAAATTGTGTTTATTCAAGTTATGAGAATATAACTTAGAAAATGTTCATGTCTCTGGCACACCCAAAGTAACATAGTGCACCTTTAAGAAAAAATATATTGCTTGTTTGTGCTTTAATGACTCATTTCTCTCATGTCTGTCTTCCTCCCATTCATCCATCTTCACTTGCTTT
Source organism: Ammodytes marinus (assembly GCF_949987685.1). Classification (NCBI taxonomy): domain Eukaryota; kingdom Metazoa; phylum Chordata; class Actinopteri; order Uranoscopiformes; family Ammodytidae; genus Ammodytes; species Ammodytes marinus. The sequence goes on from NC_137221.1 coordinate 20,058,521, forward strand.
ACTTGGCTTAGTCATTCTCCCTACTCATCCTTCCTTCCTTTTCCACCTTTCTACACGTTACTTTCATCTACCTTTTCTCTCCTTTCCTCTTTAGTCCCTCTGTTTCCACTATCCTGTTTTTGCACTTACCTTACCAGCCTTCCTTTTATTCTGCTGTCTTCCTTCATCCTTTCTTTTTTCCCCTTATTTATTCATACCTTCCTAATTATTTCCTTTCTGTAAACAAGATTTCGCAATCAAGGTCAATAAGCACCGGGCCTGTCGGTTACCATCTAACCGTCATGACCATTACAACTGCAGATCCTGGAAAAGCCTTATCAGTGTTTTCCCCTATTCCTGCTGATATCAGCTGCCCCCCCCCCCCCCCCTCCTTTCCACAACACACACACACACACACACACACACACACACACACACACACACACGCACAGTGACACACCTACACACACAAACACTGTTATCTCTGCTATCTGGTGTTTAGCCAACTCAGAGCTAATCCAGTGTGAACCCACTCCCTGGCTAGTACTCAGCAGTTTGCAAACAGATTTGGAAAACAGACACACACACACACACACTCAGAGAGTTTGGCCCTGGAGCAGGGAACATCACGCTCCAGTAATGTGATGCTGGGGCAACACAGTGGTAGAGTAGTGTGGCATTAACATAAATGTGCATCTCAGAGTGGGGAGTAGAACCATGTGGATGTTTAGAGCTGATTGCTTTTGCAGTGAACTCACTGTCCCCACAACACACAAGAACATACACGCGCACACACACACACACACACATGCATATACAAACACGCAACCTTCCACTGCCAAAACATGTCCATCCCATACAGCCAACCAATCAGTAAGGGGGAAGTAACCTTTGAGGCAGGGTTTTTCTAATCTTGAGATCTATCACGGCAGCAATAACTTTCTCCCACATCTCTAGACAGAAGAGAGTCAAATAAGCACAATTCACAAGGGTGACACTACAATGTATTATCTGTTGTATAACCAGAGAAAGGGATCCAAAAGTAGAAAGATGGATTGAGTGCTGGCAGCAACAGTAGATTTCTTCATCTGAAGTGAAGTTAGCAATTTGTCTGACTCAACAGCACGAGGAATGCCCGGGGCTCCGTTCTCACCTGTGTGTGACCAGGCAATTAAGCATGAGCAGCTTTTTTTTAATTAGCCACTGCTGTGATTGGCAGCCACACAGGTGGAGAGTTAGCTTGGAGCCGATTGGTCAGTCTCCAGCAAGTCCGCGAAAAGAAAAATTAATCATTCACTTTCCAAAGCAGAGATATTGCCACATCCTAGAATTCTCCTCCTTATAAAACGCTGGCTTGTTCCCCCTCCCCTCCCCCCCATGAACCTGTTCCCGCTTGCTATCAAAGCAGTTTTGCTTCTTCCAGCAGTTTCTAACTCCGCTGTTAAGAGTGTTGCTTTTTCTAAGAACAAAATGATATTCTAAGACTCGGGGTTAGACTACGTGACTCAGTGCAGAGCAGCACTGTGTATATGGCTTTCAATTCCTCCACTTCCTTTGCATGCCCTATACAGTCTGGAGCCTCTCTCTCTCTCTCTCTCTCTCTCTCCCTCTCCCTCTCTTTCTCGGGTTTTCTCATGAGACCTGGTTAGATAAGACTGCCTGGGCTATAAAAGCAACAAAGAGCCTGGGGAAAAGAGTCTTGACATTCAGCAAGTGTAAAGTAAGCAGACAAAACAAGAATATGCTGTTCTGAAGCGATGAACATGCACGCGTGCACACACACGCACACATATATGTGAGTGACAAACACAGACGAGCCATTTTCTTTTCCTTTGGTCTGATCATTCCTCTCCCTGTCTCTCTTCTCAAAGCTTTCTATTTGTGGAATCCCCTTGAGGCCTCTGCGTCGTCATGGTATTATTATAAGTGTTGGGTCAGTCTGGGCCAACGTGAACCGTTTGGCTCCTTCCCCCTCAAACACACACGCATAGAAAACACACATGTTTGTAAAATTATCATCAGATAATAAGTGTTCATTGCACCTGTTTTCACTGTGTGTGCCAACAGTCAGCTGTTACTGTACATACAGATCCACACCGTTGACTCTGTGTTGTGTAACAAACAGATCATGGCTCACACTGCTGTGCTCGTTTAAGCCATAGTTTGGGTGAAGCATCTCACTTAAAGCACTCCAGTGGAGACATTAACGACCAAAAATCCGACCCTCCCTCAGCGCTCTAGAAGAGGCCAAATATATCCATTATAACACGCTTTTTGAGTGTGTCTCTAAAAGTTTTATGTTGTGTAGCATTTAAGTCCTAAAATCATTCAGGGATATTTTCCTCCGCAATTGTTGAGAATGCTGGATCATCCATCACAGTTTATGGACTGAATTTAACTTCAGACTGCGGCTTCACTAAAAAAGATATATGACACAGTAAAATGAATCAGCTGCAATAAAATATTTCGTTCAAGGGAGGAAGCATATATGACACTTATGAAACACTTATTTATACACAGCGTGATCTTAAGGAATGCAGCGTGTTCGATGTGTTATGGTCTCCAATGATGCTCCAACTGGCAGCGCTAACCGATTTTCTCAATAGCTTTTTGTGCCAGTATGTACCTCAACACCAAATAGCTTCAATGTGTTGAGCTATGTTTTTTTTGTAGTTTAGCTAGTTGCAACAAAAGTGTGGCACTGTTGGGTCGTAACTATTTCCACGGAAGAAGAGCTTGTAAATATTGTCAGCTTCCATGTAGCTTCCCCAGCACTAAATGACTGCTAGTTCCTTGCCCTGTCATGTTGTCACCATGTTCCCTGATGTCACAATGATTTATATGATGTCCAAAATGGTACCCACGTTGTAATAAACCTTTCTTTACAAGCAAGATACTGTTTTAGAAGGCAGGTCTACAGATATGACACTGGACACACACACACATACATTCCTCCATTACCAACAGTGGACTGTCAGTCTACACTACCAAGTGTGGACCTCTATTCCTGGTAATTAAAAAAAAGCAAGGTCAAAGTACTTTTAATTGCTTTTTCATAATAATAAATGAATTGTTATTTTAACACTCACACACCTTCACGTCCCCTCTTGGCAAACGTTGAGAAATGTTTTTAAACATCACCAATAGGGAACTGAAAAATATCCCCTGTTGCCTCTGCCATCCCCTGTTGAATGTGTGACAACGGTGAAGTCCACTGTAAGATAGTGCACAAGTGCACACACACACAAGTACATACACACACATACAGGAGGGAAATAAACAACAGGCAACCATGATGCTACATTGTCAGCTCAAGATGTGGCCAACACTCAGACACTAATCAATGCAATACACCATGGGCATTGCTAGGGAATGACCCTTGTGTGGGGGCAGTCTGACATACACACAGAAACACACACACACACACACACACCTCCTCAGACAGACGACCGATTACGCATCACAACACAGCTGATTTGCCCCATGGGTTGACACTCGCTGTCCAGTCCAATCATATTACTCTTCCCTAGCCATCCCAGCGGTGTGTGTTTGTCTGTGCCCAAGACTTAGTGTTTACATGCTCTGGGTCCGTGGAGATATTGCTGATATTCAGCTTTCAGCACTGTAATTTGTCACTACTTGTAAAGTGTTAAGCAAAGGAAAGCAGGCTAAAGGCGATAGGATGGAGGAAAAAGTGTTTCATGGATTTTTTTGAGTGCACAGCTCAGCGAATATGTTGAGAAAAAGGTCACGCCGGGCAATACTTGGAAAACTCTGTGAAGGGCTTTGACAAACTTTAAATACATCTATGCTCATAAATAATGCTTTGCTTGGGGCTACTCGAGCCATTCCGTTGATATATCGCGGCTCTCTTTTTTCGCATGCTGAATCCCCCCTTGAAAATGGAGCTGGCCCCGTCCCAACAGATTCCTCATGACCTCTGCAGCACATAAACACAGTCAACTCCCCTCAGTGAAAAAACAACTCCTTGTTTGCCTGTAAACTCCCCCATTAAAAAGCCAGACCGCACTCCTCCACCGCTGTCAGATGGCTGTTGTTTGCAGTGGCAGAGGCACAGCATGAAAGGGGTCTGGGGGTTTTAGGGCAGCTACTAGTTTGGATGTCATAGAGAAGGACATTAAGACAAAAGACTGCGGGGTGAAAACAGGCAAAAGTTGAAAGGCGATATGCAAACACGCCCAGTAGTTATGATGAAAATGTGAGATTTACTGTTGGGGAACCTTGCATGCACGCAGGGATGTGTATGTGCAGATGTAAGATATACACCAGATGGAACCAGACAAACACACACACACACACACACACACACACACACACACACACACACACACACACACACATTCAATCTGAGTCCACTCTGTGCTATTTCGGGAGATGGGGGGGAAAGAAAATGGTCTGACTTGGCAAGTGTGCATATTGTGTAAGCAGTGGGTGCCTGTGCATATGGGGAACTATAGGGTCTGGCACATGTACGTATAGTGTGGTGACCCAGTTTTCCTCCTGCATCTGGACCTGATAAACGTTCCCCTCCACAGCAGTAATGGGAAAAAGATCTAGGCAGTGACATCTCTATCAGTCTCGATCTGGACTGACTTTGAAAGTTGGCTGCAGCAGTGGACCCAGGGTTTCATCCATAATCTGGCAGCAAGGGAGTGCGTCACGTTGAAATGAGGAGCACACTCCCCCCACCGCCTTGAATAGAGACATGCACATAAGCTTTCTGTATAATGGACTGATGCTGTTCTTAAAGTTGCTCTTTGTTTTTTTCGTGTGATTTAAGTGGATGGTTTACATTTCATGTGGAATGAACCGAGAGCGCTTTCATTCCAGCCCAGAAGAAATTGCACCATTGTTTGGTTTTACAGTGGATTGAGGTTACATGTTGCCGTTTAAGTAATTCAAACAAGTCATTCATTTTTTAAATCGAATTTCCCCTTAGAGGCGCACTCCCTGAGTGTATAGCTGCCAACAACATCTTCTAAACCCCGATATTTCTTAAAATTGTGTTTATTTTCAGCATCAGAAAACCACCGGGACTGTAAAAGTGCTCAACAACATCAGAATGTGTAGTCACACCAGTTCATAGATTTCGGGGAGCTGGTTGATGCAGTTAGCTGTTGCTAGTTTTGTTTGTGGCAAAAGGGATACGAGGATGAACCTGTTGTTGGCATTTGATGAAACAATCTATCAAAGTTGCTTTTGCTAGAGCTTTTGACAGGTTCTTTATACAGATGGGGTTTGCTCAGTTGTCATTGAGTTATAGCTCTTCAAGCTTTCGATAATTATTTTACTTTATGCGTAAATCCAACGCTATTCTACTAGTAAATGCATTGATGGTGGCAGTTCCTTTAAATACATACATTCTTTAAGATTCTGAAGTGGCTGAGACGTAATGACCTAATCACTGGTGTGGAACTTTAAAGGAACAGTTTGACATTTTCTGGAAATAGTCTTTTTGCTTCTTTGCTAATACTTATAGGAAATCATCATACCACTTATGTTTTTGCTCTAAGTATGGAGCCTGAGGCTGGAAGCAATTAGCTTATTTTAGCATAAAGACTGGAAGCAGAGGGTAATAGCTAGCCTAGCTCTCTCCAAAGCTCATGAATATGACGCTTCCTCTCATTTAGTTGTACAGCTGATAGCTTCCACCTTTTCTACCTTTCAGGTTCTCTTCATTCTCTTTAAGGTCAGCGCTGTCCAGATTGTACGCTATTGGTCATTAGCGAATTTGCTTTGCTTGTTTACACTGTTGTTTAATCCGACCCCAACTTCCTTAAATCTACACTAGTTGCCCAGCAACCTCACCTGTAAAACCGCAGCTTTTCATTTTCACATTCCTGTTGCACAGAATTATTTCACTGAGAATAATCTGATATTTGAACTGATAACAGCAAAATGTATATGATTTGTGTGTCTAAAGCTGGGAACACACTGCACTGGCCCCCTGCGGCGGTTGGCCGCGTGAACACAGGAGGCTCGCCGCTTGGTCATATTGGGCCATATTAACCGCAGCCGCTGCCGCCACATCGAAGGTGGCAGTTGGCCGCGTGAACGCAAGAGGCTCGCCGCTTGATCATATTGGGCCATATATTCCTGACGCCGACACCGAGATCAGACCTGTCACACTTCTTCTGCGTTCGCCGCATATGTTGGCCGCGCGATTCTTGGGTGGACGCGCGACCACGCGCTAGTACATTGACTTTGTATTTAATCTCGCCGCGCGGCCAGTGCGGTGTGTTAGCAGTTTAATGCCATTTTTAGGCTTTTTTATGTCACTGGCTGTAGAGGTGCCAATGGATGGGTTTTTATACCAATGTTCTGTTTGATTGCCCCTGATCTCTTCAATCTTACCGAACCATTCCTTCTAATATGTCCACACCCATGACACAGGGGGGTTAGTCCATCATGAGATGAACTGCACGGACTGACAGCTCCCAATAAAGCAGGTGGGCTTTAGAAGAAGAAAAACTAAACTAACTCTTTAAATGCCTGGACCAATCTTCCATTCTCAAATCTCTATGTGAGTGGCTGACCCCACCAGGATATATGGAGCTGGCTGGATTTTACTGTAGGCTCTGATATACTCTACCTCTCTTTTTCTTGATCCCCGGGCCTATAAATGCTCACCTCAGGATAAAGACATTGTTAGTGTGACTGAGGTATGTTGCTTTAGAGACTGACTTCCACATGCCACATGGCGGTCCCTGGGGAGCAGTGCTGTAACGTTAGCCTGATCTATCTACCTCACTATTGGTATTGATCGCTGTTTAGTGTCGATGCCGGGGCACTGGGGAGTAATGATCACACACAGCCAGTCGGACACACGCCAACGGAGCATTGGGGCTGAAGGACGCAATCGGTCTAGGCATGGAAGGGGATGCATGCCAAATTGCTACACACACACACACACACACACACACACACACACATATCCACACCTGCCCAAGCTCAAACACACACACATAAGTACAAAATGTTCTTTTTTCTCTACTCCTACCGCACTGCAGAACCTCTGCTGCTCTGCTCCAGCAGACAAAAAAACACACTCAATAAGCTGAGTCGAGCAGATATAGCCACAACAACTGAGCAAGAGATGCCAAACCCTCCCTCCCTTCCACACACACACACACACACACACACACACACACACACACACACACACACACACACACACACACACACACACACACCACCTCCTCCTCCTCTGTTCCCCCTGCAGCCGTAAGGCAGAGCAGACAGATAAGCAGGCAGCCAGAGACAGACTAATCCTTCTATACAGTGAGAGACTTTTCGGATGGTGTGTGATGAAAATTGAGTTAAACAGATGGAGAGAAGAGAGAGAGAGAGAGAGAAGGGGAAAAGTGAGGCGAGGATAAAGATTAGCAAAACGACGAGGACAAAAAGGGGATCTCTTTTTGCAACGCTTTCAGTGTGAAAGAAGGGTTGAAAGTTACTTTCTCTCTTCTCCAACCCCCCCACTAAATCCACTCCTCGCTCCTTTCCACTTGCACATTTTTGATCATTTACTTTAGAGTACATTGTCAAATTCTTTGTCTTAACACTGCACGTTATGGACAGCAAGCTTGCAAGTAACAGAGGTACAAACATAACGGCATGACATGCAGGAAAAAAACACCGACAAAGAAGTGGCACTGGTGGAGAATGACATTTTTTTTTAGCTAAAACAAGCCTCTCCGCCCATTCGCCTGCTCGCTCGCTCTCACCCATCCCCTCTCGCTCTTCACTCTATTCCTCACTCTATCTCTCTGCAACCCTCCATCCCCACAGCTCATCCCTCTCTCTCTCTCTCTCTCTCTCTTTCCCTCTCTCTCTCCATCTCTCTCTCTCTCTCTCCCAGTCTGACTGAGACTGATGTAGGTCAGTGCGTCTGGAGCCTGTCTGGAGCTGCTTTTGCGGATAGAAAGAGAGAGAGCGCCCTCAGAGCTCCATGCCTGGTCATCGACCTACCGACCCCCCCTGCAGCGGCGTGCCCGAGCCCAGGACAGAGCACTCTCCCTGGGCTGACCATGTCCACCACACCGGGAGGACGAGGCATTAGCAACCAGCTCGCCTGACCTGACCTGCACTGCCTGGAGGAGGATGTGCCTGCAAAAACGGAGGAGGAGAAGGGGGGGAGGGGCTATTGGTGATATGGGGTGTTTGTGTGTGCCATCCTAAAGCTTACTCAGCGTATGTTTTATTTGCATGCGGGTCTGATGCGTAGACGTATAGCTAGGCGAGCGAGAGGTAAAAATGCAGGAGAGTGATTGGGTGATCTTGTCGTCTTGTCTTTACTTTCGATATGCGACATACTACAGATTTTTTGGGGTTGGGAGGGGGGGACGTTTTCATGCAGCATTGCCTCTCCGCGTTCCCTTTTCCTATACACACACACACACTCCGTACTCTGTCTGCCACTCTACTCCACTCGTTGCCTATAACTTCTTCTTCGTGATGCTTTTTCTGTCTCTTTCCCCCCAGATCCCAAATGTTCTTCTTCCGTGTCTCCGCGGTGTCGACAAATTTCTGCTAAAAAAACAGCCAGCCAGCAAACTCCAAAACTCTGATGCGACTTCGGAAAAGAGAGAAAAAGCTGTCTTCTCTCTCTCTTCTCTTGCAGTATATCCACTCCCTGTGCTGCTCCATACATACACAGTACGGATCCAGGTCTGAGAGTCGTCCTCTCCCGAAAAAACGCAACCATATCGAGGGCGTCCCTTCCGTCAGTCCTCCACTTGTCGTGTGTCGGAAAGCGAAAAGCCCCTTTGATGTAAACCGACGACTGCCGGGACGACAATTGTTTTGCAAAAGAGCAAAAAAAAAAAAAACGAAAAGGCTCTCCTGACGACTTCTCCATCTCCTGATTCTTCTCTCGTTTCCTTCCTAAATTCCGTCTCCCTTGCTCTCATTCGCTGCTCCTTCCCTCTCCTCTGGCTTTTAGACAATGCCAGCCCCCCCCCCCCCCCCCAAAAAAAAAAAACATCGTTGTATCAGTGTCTGAGTGTAGAAGAGTGCAGCTGTGAGAGAGGCTGAGTGTGTGTGTGTGTGTGTGTGTGTGTGTGTGTGTGTGTGTGTGTGCGCCAGCGAGTGTATGTTTGTGAATGAGTTTGGTGTGTGTGTGTGTGTGCTCTCGATTTGACTCTGCAGCATGTCTGGGTCCCACAGCTGTACACTGGTGCTTAGCTGGCTTTGCCTCGCCGTGACTTTGTGTGTGTTTATGCATTTGCCTGTGCCTTTGTGTGTGAGTTTGTCTGTGCTATCGTGACACGGCAATCATCTGACCTGCCTCGTCATCGCTAGGGATGCTGGGACTTTCCCGGGGCGTGGCGTCACAGGCCTGACCACGCCTCTCCATTCTAGGCTCATTCTGACTCCCAATCGCTTTTTCCCCCCCCAAACTTGAGCGAATTCTCTGGATTACAGCTGCGATGGAGAGCGAAGAGAGCCTGGAAGACAGGACTCCCAAAAAAAACGCTCAGTTCCCTTCCTACCAGTATATGTTTAATATGCTGTCTCCTATTTGCAGTCACTCACTATTTCACCTCTGGTTTGATCATGATGTATACCGTCAATGACTCTCTCTCTCTCTCTCTCTCTCTCTCTCTCTCTCTCTCTCTCTCTCTCTCTCTCTCTCTCTCTCTCTCTCTCTCTCTCTCTTAGAAAACTTAGTTGTGACTTTCATTCCACTACATTTTCAAGACAAGAAATTGCACTTTTTAATGCAAATACTCTGGTTCTTTAACTTGTGTAAAAGTTTAACTGGGCAACTTTTACTTGTAGTTGAGTAGTATTTGACCAGGAGTGTCTATACTTTGACTGAAGTAATGGGGTTGAGTTATTTGTCCATCACTGCTTTTTGTAATGTGATAGAAGCAATGAGGGAGGGGCCAAGTGGATCAAGGAATAATGGAAAGGAAACCTACCAAATTCTTTTTACTCAGTTTTTTTTTTGTCTCTGAATATTCAAATGAAAGCTTGATAACCAAATGTTAAGAAGGAAGTTGATTGTGATCACCATTATCGAGAGAGATAAAGAGTGGGAATTCATGCGGTATGCAAAGCAACATGTACATGTACTTGTACGAGACAATGCAATCAAATACAACAAGGCTGAAAAGATTAAAGGTGCAATCAGCTATTCTGGAGAACACTTGTTGTCAAAATCACTTTTTGTCTAAAATCAGTGAATATCTCCTCACCATCCCGCTACCTGTCCACACTGTGTGTTTGATGAAAAAAAAATCCAGTGTTAATACACAGCCTAAGCTCTGTGAACTGGTATGTAAACAAAGGGGGCCCACCGTTGATAGCAACATGCCCGTATACAGAGACTAGGCTGTGTATATTAACATTCGATTTTTTTCAGCGCACTCACAGTACAGAGAGGTAGCGGATATCCACTGATTTTGACAAAAAAATATTTTGACTATAAGCCTTCTCCAGATACACGATTACTCCACTTTTTAGGCCTCAACAACTACAAAAGTAGTGAATCGACAGTTCTAGCTGTCTAGGTTGTCATGTTGGATTGCACTATGATGTAAGGTGTTCCTGTTATTTGGCCCACTTGCACCTGTTTCAAAGTGTGCCTAAAAGCCTCTTATCATATCTGTTTTTAGAGCTGATTGTAGAAGTTGAGGAAGAAACACAAAAGGATTTAATGGAGTATGAAGTACTCTGTGTTCCATGGCAACTTGACTTTGTCGGTGTTGTTGTTGTGTAAGGGACTGGCAGCAGTGGGAGGGTGATATGGTGAGCCGGCCACCTGCACTGTCTGCCACATATCCACACACAACACACAGAGCACAAACTGCCTGTAGATGAGTCACACACAGGGAGAGAGAGAGAGAGAGAGAGATAGAGAGACAGGGAGTGTGTGTGTATGTATGCAAATCACTGCTTAGTCTTCAGTTTTTCTGTTTAACTGCGGGACGGAGGGGACTTCCCACTGGTTTTCAAACTTTTTCAATCGTTGGAAAAGCTCCAATTCAGTTAGGGCTGTACGCACACACAGACACAGACACACACACATGTAAATACACACACAGGCGCACAAAGGCCTCATTGTGTTTGACCCCGGATGACGAGCAGGCAGGTCAAAGTGGCACGTCATTCCTAGGCGGTTGAAAAAGGCAAGCACATGGTAATGAGTACCTCTGTTTGACACACACACACACACACACACACACACACACACACACACACAAACCCATACACACACATGCTAACACACTTTCTAATCTACGCAGCCTGCTCCCTGCGTCCTCCATTTCCATCTCTTTGCTTCTCTGTTATTGGATTCTTAATTTCACCCCTCGCTCTTTATGACACACTGTGACGACTGTGCTTCCTTTTCTTTCTTTCTTTCTCAGCCCTGTTTTAATAAACCCCAACTCAACTGCAAATAGACACACTTACACACACTCAGCCACATGCTGTACGCTCATTTTCGCCTGCAGTTCGCTCCAGGGTTACCCTGACATATCGGGTTAATGTTTATGTTTTATTAAAAATCGCATATTAAAAAGGTTGTCAGTCAGCTCGGAAATAATGGAGGTTCTATACCTCTCTGCAGCTCTGGTAAATGCAGTTATAGAATAGATGCCTGTGTTTAAAGCACCCTAAAAATAAATTCACTACTGCAGGGTTTTAATGGAGTGTTTTAGTGTCCTGAGGTTAGCTACAATGCTAAAGTCTTCCACTGTGTTAAGAATACAATCCCGCCAAAATAAAAGAAATCCTTATAGAACCTACAAAATCTATTCTCTGGAAACACTCAGGAACACCCACAGTCAGCACATTGTCCTCTATCTATTAAAAACCCCACCAGAGCAGTCAGAAAAGCTAAAAGCCTGCACCGCGCACACACGCTTTTTAAGGAGAAGTCGCTGCAGCTTGCAATAGCCCCAGTCTCCCCACAGCACTCTCTCATTATGACACCATCCCTTTAGGCGTCAACAGAAGCTGAGACAAAGCGCCGGTGTATTTGGGGTAAACACATGGGCTCCTGCATGCTAGGCCCTGAAGATGACAGAGCGATAGGCCCCTGGTTGATGGGGCTCCGTGTCCCGGCAGCACAGCCTGCCACAGCCTTACATCTGCCCCGGTGACAGAGTGGAAAGCTACCTGACAGCTGCTCCTCACACATCAGATAAGATTACAGGTAGACCTGCTACACCTGTTTAAACAAACCCCTGTGTGTGTGTGTGTGTGTGTGTGTGTGTGTGTGTGTGTGTGTGTGTGTGTGTGTGTGTGTGTGTGTGTGTGTGTGTGTGTGTGTGTGTGTGTGTGTTCTAGTTATCTTTCTGTGTGTGTGTGTGTGTGTGTGTGGCTGTTCTATCTATCTTTCTGTGTGTCTGTGGGTGTGTGTGTGTGTGTGTGTGTGTGTGTGTGTCTGTGCGTGCTGCTCTCTCTCTTTGTGTGTGTGTGTGTGTGTGTGTGTGTGTGTGTGTGTGTGTGTGTGTGTGTGTGTGTGTGTGTGTGTGATGAGCCCGGGGAAGGAGATAAAGACAGATAGCAAACTAATCCAGTGGCAGGTGTGCACTTGTAATTGGGGCGGCTAAAGATATAGACTGATGAAGGAGAGCTCATTATTATTTATGGCTTTGATTTATGTAAGCACCGAGGTGGGGGGGCCGATGGGTTTGAGTTGTGAAATTTTAAAGAGTGTATGATGATTTCTTTCTTTCTTGCCCGACATATACTGTAGACCTTGTCATAAATGAATAACTACTACACATCATAGCTGCGTTCCTTGTGTACATTAAGCTCTATTCAGACTTAATAAACAGTCACTTTTGTTTCAATGTATTTTATCACCACTTTACCATATGTGAGTCAGTCCTGAAGCTGCCTTCACCAGTCAGTCCTGAAGCTGCCTTCACCAGCTGATGACATCACCTGCATGATTTAATGATGGCCGCTCCAAGCAGCAGGTTATAGGATGGAGATAAATCTGCTGCACATGTTAACACACACACACACACACACACACACACACACACACACATGAACAGACATACACACACACACACACACACATGAACAGACATACACACACACACACACACACACACACACACACACACATGAACATACATACACACACACACACACACACGAACAGACATACACACACACACACACATGAACAGACATACACACACACATACACACACTGTATGCACAGCTCATCAGCTCCCGTTGGCTCTAGCCTGACATCTAGCGACACAGGCTGTAATGTGATCCCATACAGTGTGTGATACGGCCGTGTTAACATAATGGGGCTGTGGAAGGAGGTGGAGGAATCTGTGCATTGTGGAGCAGGAGGTGTCTGCTGCTGTAGTGAGTGTGACTTTGTCAATGTATGCATACATATTCACACATTCATAATTAATATTATTTCACATATTTATACTATTATTAGTGTTCAGGTTTTTCTGGTTTACCGTAATAAACTGATGCAGGGTCTAAATGAAAACTCTCACCTCACCTGGCATCTTTGTGTGTGTGTATAGATATATTGCTCGGTATGATGTAATGCCCTGTGCTGCCGTTGTAATGAGTTGTAAATAACAGGGTGGGTGAGCTATGTTTGGGTGATGGGTTTACTCTCCGCTCTATCCCTGCTCACCACACTCTGTCTGACTAAGACAACATGTTGTGGCTACTTTTGGGTTTCCTCAGCATTTCCTTGTCTTCCCTTTTACACATAATCTACGTGTAGGCATTCTCCTCCACGTGAAAGTAATGAAGGTCTAAGTATATCCTTGCATGCTTCCCCTAGTAGCGTTATAAAGGACACTGTGTTCCTGTAAAACTCACACACACACACACACACACACACACACACCAAGTTCGTCTTTCTTCCAGTGGAGTCTGACAGGAATGAGGTCAGACGCACCGATCCTCATTGCACATTATTATTATTATTGCCAGTTTTTTTTATTCAGCCAATGGGAGGTATGGGGGAGTGGCCCGAGTGAAAAACCAGGATGGAGACAGAAGGCGATTGGCTCTTATATCTCGCGAGGAGGCTATATAAAGGCGAGGTTCTCGTTGTTGTGTTTACAGTAATATTACAGATCGCTCAGGAAACAGGGAGACTATGAGAAAGCGCAGCAGCTCCATTCAACCACATGGTTCCTCAACCGCACAGACAAGCTGCGCTGCAGACAGCCAGGTTCACATAAGGGACTTGCCCCGCTGTTGCCCACAGTGGCGCGTTTTGAGCCGTGCAGGGCGAGTTTTCAGCCGCACAGGCAGTTGAAAGTTGCTTTTTAAAGTAGATTCGGAATTTATCTTTCGTTTCCTGAAAGCGCACTGGTAAAAGTTGACTGTCAGGCGTCTCCAAAGCGGACTCAACTGAGAAAGAAGAGACTCGGATGAACTTTTTTTTAACGCTTGAAACAAGAACAAGTGAGGAATATTTTTTGTGAAAGTCGAATAGGCGATTTTTACGCACCCGAACTTTGTCAAAGCACTGCTGTGAAGAGTGTTTTCAGACACTTTGGAGGAAAGGATGGTGCAGCACATGAGCCAGACAGAGAGCGCCCACGCTCACTCCCCCGGCGGGGACTCCACAGACACGGGAGAGATGGACTTGGAGATGGACGCGTCTCCGACCCCGGAGTCTCCCTCCTCCGTGGGGGGACAGAACAAACTGGCCTGGTGCAAGACTCCGACGGGCCACATCAAGAGGCCCATGAACGCCTTCATGGTCTGGTCTCAGATCGAGAGGAGGAAGATCATGGAGCAGTCGCCGGACATGCACAACGCGGAGATCTCCAAGCGGCTGGGCAAGCGTTGGAAGCTGCTGAAAGACATGGACAAGATCCCGTTCATACGCGAAGCTGAGCGCCTCCGGCTCAAACACATGGCCGACTACCCAGACTACAAGTATCGGCCCAGGAAGAAGGTTAAGTCGGGGAGTGGAACAAGCAGTAAGCAGCAGCAGGCGGAGCGCGGGGAGAAGAGCGGGGAGCGCAGTGCCAAAGCCGGCGTGAAGAGGAGCCCCGCCGCGTCCAAAGGAGTGAGCAGGACGCACAGGCAGGGGGGCGTGAAGAGCGCTGCGGGGCAACAGGACTACGCATCTCCCGGTGACCACCAGGCGCTCTTCAAATCCAGGTCAGTGTCTGGGGCCAGACAGATCCCGGAGAAGCGCTACAGCAGCGGAGGAGGAGGTGTAGAGGCCAGGCGCAGCAACGGCCACATGTTCGGCGGGACGGGCAGTCTGGAGAGCGGGCCTCCTTCTGTGGGAGTGCCGGCCAGTCCTACCCTGAGCAGCTCAGCTGAGTCCAGTGACCCGCTCAGCCTGTACGAGGAGCACAGCCCGGCGGCCAGCGAGGAGTCTTCACCACAACACAGCACCGCGCGCCTCAGGTACGCGAGAGCCTCCTCTCCAACACCGTCAGCCTCTCACTCTTCCTCGTCTGTGTCATCCTCATCATCATCATCGGATGAAGAGTTTGAAGACGAGCGGCTCGAGCTGAACCCGAGCCCCGGCTTTGAGAGCATGTCCGTGGGCGGCATGGGCTTCTCCGATGCGGAGCTGGACCGAGACTTGGACTGGAGCTTCGGGGAGTGCGGGGCGGGATCTCACTTTGACTTCCCCGACTACTGCACCCCGGAGGTCAGCGAGATGATCTCAGGAGACTGGCTGGAGTCCACCATCTCCAACCTGGTGTTCACCTACTGAATAAAAAAGTAAACCACGGTGGAGAGGAACCGCAATGTCCCCCACGTTTTGAACTATTCAACCCCCCCTGACAGGCGCGTGCGCCCACACCACAATATTTCCGCCATTCTTTCAGTACATACGAGAGAGTGAAAACAGGAAAGAAAAAGGTGGCCTGTGTGCGTGTTGAAGCCCAGGTACGCGCCGCTCACAGACTTGGACAGCGCCTCGGTGCGCTTGACGGGAACGCGCAGACAGGGGGAAATGCTTAGTTTGCATTTGGACACGGAGGAGGAGTGAATGTAAGCAGAGAGCAGTGAAACACACGGACTTCAGCTCAAGTGTTCAATCCGATCCGCAGAGGATGAGGACTGAGACTGAACTTTGAATCTTGATGTTATTTTTGGGTCGTGGGAAAGAGGGGCATTTACTGGAGAGCTTGTCATGTTGGGGTTTTGTTTAAGATATAGCCAATTCACATTGACCATCAAGTTGCTATTCAGGTGTAGTTTATTTCCAAACTCAAAACAGTTCCAATATCGACACGCATGCCCTCCGAGAATAGGAGGATTTTGTTGTTGTTAAATGCGTAAAAAGAAATGTTCATTGCTGCGTAATTACGCAATTTCTGTGACCATAGGACACAATTCACGATCACCAGCTTCTCTTTCAACGGCAGGACTTTAAAAACAAAGACTGAACTCAAAACCTTCAGAAACCCTTTTTCTGAACCTTTTTAAAACACTCAGTGCACAATTCAGGACCAATGTTCCCCAACGCGCATCCTTTTTTCCGCCTAGTGCTTCAACTTTGTAGTTCTCTGTGTCAGATGACGTTTTTTTTTTTTTTTATATCGATGTATTTATACCGGCCAAACTTTTTTATACATAGAAGTATTGTCCTCGTACAGGTCTCGTTTGTGTGTTTGTGCACATACACCTGTCTGTATCCCAGCGCGGAAGGGCTAGAAGTGTATCTTATTTAAAACAATGTCTGACGTCTCTCACTTTTAACGGAGATTTGAGTGTGTCATGATTTTCTACTTGTATTTTTGTACAAAATCTATAGAAAAAAAGGGGGGTGTTTTCCAGCGAGTGGGTAGCCTATACAACATTGTGGTTTGGATCTACATTGGTGTTTAGAGGGGGGGGGGGCGGGGGTTGTTTGGCACAATCTGACCTCACACAGTGTTTACAGTATTTACCCACATGCTTCTTAATGGCACAGTGACTCCAGTTTCACCAGCCTAGTAAACAAAGCTCCACTCTAATGGCTCTAACCCAGTCTTGAGTGGTGACTGTTTTTTTTTCCTCACAGACTTCATATAAACCTAAATATATGAGTGAAAGATCCCAGAGAGTCACTGTTTTTTGGATAGAGCTAATACCTCTGTGTGCTTTTTTTTTTTTTTTTTTTACTATCAAGATAAGTTTTATTTGAACCACTGGATGGAATTGTCACACTCATTCCACTTTTGCCTATAAACTTCGGAGGAGGGAGGGGAGGGACGGAGATGTATGAAGTGCTTCATCTGTTATTGCGCAAATTGCATTAAAAAAAAATAGTATTTAACCTTTTTGTACCTGTTGGCTAAGTATAGCAGGCTAATTGTTTTCCTATATTATGGCATGGCAAATAGCATTTGTATTTCAGATTCAGGTATATGTAGCTATAGCTGTTGTGTTTAAGATTTTTAAAAGAATAATAACATGAAGATATTTATGTAAACTGACTGTACTATAAGCAAAGATTGTGTGTTTTATGTGTGATGATGATGATGATCAACGACAGGCACTAGGACAGCCATCTTTGGACATCCTTATGTGGAAGATGGTTGTGGTCCAGGAATTTCTTTCTTTTTCTTCTTTTAAACTTTTGTTTTGTTACCTTCAAGACACCTTTTCTATCGTCCTTTGTTTTTTTTATTTTTTTCATTTGTGCAATATGCTGTGTATGATCACGTTTTGTCCAATCATGCCAATATCATTTGATGTTTATAGCTCAAAAAACCAGCCAATGTTTGGGTCAATCACTGCCTCTCAGACCTCTGTACAGATTGTCGTTTTTTTTATTATTTGTTTTTCTTTTCTTCCAAGAAGGAAATAAAAATCAGCTGGAACTGAAAAGTACAAAGTGTTCTCCCTCTTGTCTTTTTCCCCCCATTCTCTGAGGTAACATCAATAGGGTTACCTAACAGTTTTACAAAGCACAGTGAGAGATATGTTGAGGTCAC
>NC_137221.1:20076632-20154132 GCF_949987685.1 Ammodytes marinus
AAAATATAAAGCAAAGATCATAAAAAAAAAATCAAAAACGGGAATGCTATCTGTGTTACAGAGCTTTGTTTTTCCTCTTTTGTACCCCCCTAATCAACTCACAGCCCTCTGGATTCATGTCGTGACCCTTTGAAGGGGCGCGACCCCTAGTTTGGGAACCACCAGACTCAACTACCTAATTGTATAAACAGTAGTTAAAACCAGCAACCGCTCATTTGCACCTGTAACAATCTAATAATGTCATAAAGAGTAGTATATCAGTCACATGGGAATTGTGTCTGCAGAATGCGAACAGTACTTTTGTTCTTTTGACTTTAGATGCAAGACTTTTATTGGTAGTGTGGTGGCATTTTTGCATATGATGTATCTCTGGACTCAAATGTTGGAATACTTAATAATGCAATAGTAAACATTTGCTATTATCTTGTATAGACCATAGTGCAATGATATATTGAATGTGTTTTAGTGTAAACTGAAATGTAGATCCCTCAAAAGTGAAGTGACCCAACAGACCACTCGGACAGCCACGCCTAGTTTAACTTGTGCACAATTACTCTGTCTGCTCTTCTATTGTCCTAAGCTCAAACTCCTCCTATGGTTAAGTTATGTACATTAGAACTGTCTGCCTCTCTACCTGTCTCCCCTTCGAACCATTGTTAGACGCCTCCCCCCCTGGGGGGCAAATGTCCCTTAAATACATGACGTTTTAAGGAAGAATTTGTCACTCCTTGTAATATATTTACCTGTGTTGGAACTAGTGACCTCTCCTAGGAGATTCTTGCTATATTGATTGAAAATAAACCTGATGCTATACAACATATCACTGTTTGCTTGATTTTCCCACCACAGTAGTTAAGTATTTTTTTAAAGTGTTTCATTGCTTTTTTTGTGAATACTCCTCAATAGTGTCCTTATATATCGCTTTATATTCCTATGATGCCTGTTCTTGAAGTTACTTTGTCTGTTTTGAACAACCCTATACTTTTTCAATCATTTTCTTCTCTCATGCCATTACACTATCATTTCCTGAGGGAGATTTTACAGTATTTCCTCAATGTGAGCAGGAAAAGATTTCACTTAGCATGCTGTTACTACACATGTAGCAAGCACGTCCCAAGTCCCTGGAAAATATTACAGTGATAACATATGTGATAAACATATACCATAAAAAGTGGGGACGCTTTCACTGCTGAGCTGATACACTATTAAAGTCCCTATTGGAATATTACAAGAATAATATAGCATATCATATTGATAGCAGAAGAGATATAGAATAGCATTAAAGTCCATAAAAGAGGCACCTCTCTGAACATCTCAGTAACTCCCTAAGGGGAATATAGCCTACTATAGAAGCTTTTACAGTGCTTCTTTTCGCACTGTATGCCGGTGAAGTTGAAGGCGGGACACACAAAAAAAAGTCCATGAGGCATGCACGACAGACAAAGCAATTTATAAACACCGCTGTCATGGCACGCAGCCCAAACTCTGTTTCATTGATTTGCCGCCTGTGTAGCTGAGAGGCTCGAATAAAAACACAGATGATAGTTGGAGAAGATAAGACAGTGCATGGATAAAATATTTTAAAAAAAGTTTTAAAGAACTGTTCATGCGGTGATCATGTGTCAGTGAAGGATGTTGACGCTCTGGAAAAGTGGACGCAGTATGAGTTGGACGCGAAGCAGGACTTATTTGGCAGGTAGGCTGTAAAACCTCCTCTTCACTATTAATAACCCGCTATAATACTTTTATTATAGGCTATATACCTACATGTGTATATTTATCACTCGTGTCACCATAGTTTATTTTTCATGGAGATGGCTGTGAGCTTTTTAGACTTTCCTTGGCATCGAAGTCAGTAACGCAACATTTACTCTCAAAGGAGTATCCGTGTGCTTTTTATTTTTTATTTTTATTGTTGTATAAAAAGTGCAGTGGATGTAGTTTGTAGGAGCTCAGAGGATGTCTGACGCTAAATTTGGACTGTGATGGTAACTTCTGCCAGGCACGCTTCAGGGGCTGCAGACAAACCCCACAAAACCACTGTAAAGGTCTGTCCAGTTCATCATTGTGACAATTAAATTTGCTGTTTGGTGTGCTGCATGCAGTGCTGACTGGCCCGTTTCAGCACAGCCGGGGCTGGACAGCGGCTGCCTGGACCCTGTATGTGTGTGTGTGTGCGTGTGTGCGTGTGTGTGTGTGTGTGTGTGTGTGTGTGTGTGTGTGTGTGTGTCTTTAAAGCAGTGGTGCATGGAGCAATTGTTGTGGTTTGTTTGCCTAACCTATCTGATGGGTGGGGACTTGAGTGGACAGCTGCGCAATGCACATGACAGTATACAATCCAATATAGAGCACAGTTGCAGGAAAGGGTTAAATGATGTCTGGCAGTGCATTGGGTGGGGGTGGTGGCTGGGTGGGCATGGTACATGTTTGCCCCCAGGCCTCCTGGTTGGATAAACAGGCTATACTGACCCCATTAAACGTCCATGTAAAAGGTAAACCGTGGATTGATACAAACTAAATAGATGATACCTCTGCAAGAGTTGTAAACGTATGGCTTTGGCTTTTCTAATCGTGCGCTGCTATTCATAACAGACTAAACCGTCAGTCATCGCAGCTCAAGTGCACTCATCATAACATGTCATCTATCGGTAATAAAAGAGTCAATACCAGAGCCAGTTAAAATAAATTCCTGTGATTTCATCGCTCGAAGCACCAGATGCTTGCTGATTGACAGCGATGTTGATTTTATGACTGTGTGAAAATGATCAGGCAGGGTGGGTGTGTATGAGGAGTGCACATTCTGAATTACTTTTTGAAAATAAGGGACTCCTGTAGAGTTGATCATAGTCTGAACTCCTTTCACTGTTAAAGGTGCAGTGTAAAATAATGTGTATTTTTGCGTCATCTAGTGGTGAAAGTTCTAGTTTGCAACAACATGTCTTTACCTCTCCATTTCGGAGAGTTTACAGAAGCTACAGTGGCCTTCAAGGACAATAAGCTATTACTAAAGATGGCATCATACACCATTGCCTCAAGTCTTTCCACAATATCAAGTGAAGATGTATTTAGTTCTGCTCTGAAGAAAGCCAATATCTTCTACATACCTTCAATGGTGGAGTCAGTGATTCTGTCAAAATCACTTTTTGTACCTGTCCATACCTGTGTGCACCTTTAAAGCTGGGGTGGAGGATTTGGTGAGAAAATGGCAGTTGAGATAGAGATTCGAATCCAACTACCTCAACCACTCCACTTGTTCTCTTTGGTCCCTCCCCTATGGTGGGAGGGCCTGACACGCTCTACACCAACAAAGTAGTGCCAAAGTGAATGGACAGTCCCAACAGCCAATAAGAACAGAGAATCGGAGCCTCGCTCTGATTGGTCAAAGTGTACAGCTCATGTTAACTTTGACCAATCAGAAATGACATACCCCAGCTTTAATGACAAAAAAAACAGAAACAATTTCAGTTGGCATGTTGCAATTCAAACCACCACACATCATGGAATAATGGGATAATAGAGGCAAAACCGACATAATGGGGAATATTTGTGTCACTTTGTTTGTTTCACAAGGCAACAGGAGCCAATGAGTAAACTGGATTCAACAGGTTAGACTTATCTTGAGTTATATCATGGGCAAACTGCATATGTAGATATTTACTGCTTTTTCCTTTTTTGATAGCGTGTAACAGTTCAGATCCATACTGCAAAAAGTAAAATATACATTACCCTCTCTTTTTCACCACATCTCCCCCCAATCCCTTTCACACAGTCCCTTACTGCAGCACTGGCTGAATCACTTTGTTTGTGAGTACACCAGGTTCATAACAGTGTCTCTAGGTGACATGGTTGTGAGGAAAAGGGAAGTCATGAGTGTAGACAGCAGCAAATAGCAGCAGGTCCTCTCAACACACATTTGTGAAGAAGAGACAGACTCCCTCCACCTACGTCCAGACATGGGGCATCAGTTAGCATTCAGACACTGTGGCACACTATGTACAGCACTCACAGTGCTCATTGTTAAGTCCTGCACTGAAACAGTTTGGCTTGATAGAGGAGTTGTGAGTCATCTTGGTTAAGTGTTGTTCTCCAGTATATGCTTGACAAGATGGGGACAAGTTCTGAGAACACTGAGGCTTGGTTGAATCATATTTCCAAAGGATTACGTGGCAGAGTGCACAGTCTGGTTTGTACAGAAGAACACAGTGTGCACACACTCAGTGTAGTGTAAGGTAGCACAAAGGCATAATACAGTATGTATTCATTTCCTTGAGACGTTATACTTCGTACTGCCATTCGTGATTTAGAACATGTGAATATGAGCTATACAAAACTGCACCCAGAGACAGGTGACCTACATGCAGCTTGAATTTAAATGCCCAGATTGGAATGTGTCATTGTTACTCTGACACAACCTAAATTACATCATCCCCTTGGACAGTTGTCATAATTTGGGCGCTCAAGCTTGTCTGAGCCGGTGTGGTGACAAAAAACACGGACGACGGGAAAATAGATAAAGAAATCAAAAGGACATAGTGTGACTTCAGGATTCGATTCAGTTTGATTTCAAAAGTCATTTTTGCAACAACATTTGTATTTACACTTTACAATAAGGGTACATTAATTAACTTTTAGTTAACGCTTTTAACGATTAGAACCAAGCATTAACTTACCACAAAGTTAGTTAATGCTTTGTTAAGCATTAACTAAGCATACCAGTTAGTGAGTGCTTAGTTAATGATTATTAAGCATTACCTAAGCATTTACTTAAGGTTGGTTAAGGATGAGTAATAATGTACCCTATTGTAAAGTGTTAACCGAAAACAGAGGCTTTCGCACTCAGTCGCCGATAGTGCTAAATCCAGCTTGGTTACGGCCTCCCATTGAATGCAATTGGCAGTGTTCGTGGGTGGGAAGCGAGTGAGGGATCATGCCCTTCTCAAATGAGTAGTGTGAACCCACGGAAAACCTGCTTGAGGTCTTCGCCTGCAGGTGAAAGGAAGCAGCGGGTGACACCTTGTTTATCGGAGGTGGCATGTGGCTGTCGGCATATTACCCAGACCCACAGTGCATCACAGTCTTGTGAAAACCATGCACCTCTGACATAACCACGCTCTTGTAAGCTTATAAAGCTGTTTTTCTTTTCTTACATTTTTAAGGTTATTCAGCTGGGGTTTATTGCTAATGCATCTCAAATGACAAATATATCTTACAATAGGCCTACTACAACACCTACATTTCCATATGTACTGTATATTGTACGCATTTCTGATGGCTTTAGTCAATCCTTCTGTCTATACTGGCTTTGAAAATGAACATCCCTAGCTAATACAATTCCGGGGCAAAAGGCAAAAGGTAATGTGAGTCTTTAGCAGTTGGAGTTAGTCAAGGCAAGTGGTTGTAAAGTCTTGTTTCTCTCCTGCCAGCACTGTTGTAAGACAGACATGACAAAGGTTGACCTTTTATTTAGTGATAAAATGTCCTTCCATTGCCATTTCATCCAATTCAATATCAACAAATCTGGAGAATCGTCCTTTGGACAGTGTGCACAGCACTGTTGAATTGGGTGTACCAGACTGAATTACACCCTGAAGTGTACTCAGATATGGGCAGCAATTAAGCAGCAGCAGGCAGGGAGGTGGGAAAGCAGATTACTAATAAATAGAATATGCTAAACAGCTCCATTAGTTTGACTGCAGCTCCACAGGGCCTGAGGTGGTCGGAAAGCTGTCGATAGCAGGCGAAGGCAAACAGACTAACACTTGAGAAAACTGTTCAGGTGTCGTGGCTTGTTTTTTCTTCTCAGCGGATCGGCGCCGTCTCTTTAATCTTGACAACACAGCAGACTGGATGACAATCTTTCTGGTCCTTTCCCTCAGCTGGCTGCCCACTGAGCTGCGATACAGCGGGGCATAGAGCAGCTAGGCAGACAGGAACGTGGTGGGGATATGAAAATGCTTTTGATTTACCAAACCGTACAACTGGTCTGAGAAGCTCCGAGCTACCTGCGGGGTCCTCGCGATTGGAAGGCCTCTGGTGGGCATTTGGTGAGAGGTGTTCTCGTGCGATTTTGAGGGATGCCAGGAGGACTCTCATATCATTACAGACTAGACTGAGCCCCGCTGTTGAGCCGTTAATCTTTAAGGGCTGATGAGCAGGCATGGAGCAAGCAGCTGGGTAGCTCGGTAGGTTACTACACTGAAACTAGGGTTCGATTCCCAGTCAGAGCAAGACAAGTCCAGGGAAGGTTAGGCAAGTCCCTTAATGCTAACTGCTTATCTCTAAGTTGGTTTGGATAACGTGTCTGCTAAATGACATTTAATGTAATTTACTCTATTTATGTTTCCAGCCAAGAGTTCTTATTCCCCCCCCCCCACCCCCATGGCGAGAGACTGTCCACCCCTTTCTTGTGAATTGCCTTATATGCAACACGGCCCGTAAAAAAGCATTTGTAAAGTTTCTTTCTTTGAATGCAATAATGCATTCACGCAAAAACACCACAACCAAAGTGGGGTGCTGTACGGACCAATACTTGTGCAGTGTGTGGGTGTATGCCGTCCACGCTGTCCCACAGCTTGACGGGGGCATTGCAGTGAGGGGCACAGTCTGCTGCTCAGGAGGCAGGGGAGGGGAAAGAGCCAAAGTATTTCTGAGTGCTAAAGCGCAAGGGAGCAGGGGAGTAGAGAGTCAGCCGCGCTATCTTGCAAGTCTTTACATCAGGAACAGCGCCGGACCCTTTACAGATGGACCGGACCAGATCAGGTACAGTAAAGCGATTCTTATAAGGTTGCATTTGTCATTTCAGTATTTAGCTTACCAATGCTGATACAGGGATGGAGAAGAAGGGATTTTTGGACATCGGTCCACCAGTGCTATATGAATGATAGCTCTGCATGACCTTGTGAATTTAAATACAGGCCAGTGCGTACATTGTTTAACTCAAGCCCTCGCTGCAAAGTAACCAACAACAGCAGCAGGGGGCCGGATAGTTTGAGAAGTTTTTAGCCAAAGGGTTGAAACGCTTGCAAAAGGTCGCGCTTGTTCAAAAAGAACAGGGTCAGGGAGCAAAGCGATATCTATTTTGTACGCAGTATCTAAATGCTGATCCGTGGTGACTTTCAAGAGGAAAAAAAAAATGCTCTTTTGATTTCCTGCCGCTGCCTTAATAGCAGCTTAAAGTTCAAATGTGGACTTTTGAAGCCCATTCGCAAACGAGGCCCCCGTGGCTATGGCCATGCTACCGAGTGAATACTGAAATGAGCCCACTCAACGGCACACAAAACGTAATGCTACTCATTATGGTGGCTCACAGCAGTGGGTCTAATCTTTTTTTTCTTTTCCCTTTTTTGCATTTTTCTTTTTCCTTTTCCTCCAAATTGGCTTATTAAGGACACTCACATGTGTACCGCTGCGACCTCTGCGCATTAACTGCAGTAAGTGACATGTGCAGAGTTTGTTCGCCTCCAAACTCCTCAAACAACATAAAAGTGCTCTGTCAGGATGGGGAAAAATAGGGGGGGGGGGGGGAAGAAAAATATGTGTTTAAGAAAAATACCCTGCAGGTCTATGATGGATTTAATGTAACTGTGCAAAGTCTCCTTTAAAGTAAATAACTTATTTTTTCCCCTTTAGCATCCTCCGTGTCTTTAATCCGAGAGGAGGTATGCATGGTTTGTCAAATCACTTTTAAGTAAATGCATTTATTTAGAACTGGCAAGTGAATTAGCAGATGTGCTACAGAGGGAGAGAAATTGTGTTATAATCTTTCCATTTTCTCATTTGTCGTGCCCATGCCTGTCAGCAGCAGTTAGGTGCAGAGTAATGATTTGTAATTGTATGCTACTCGCTGCCACCAATTTCAGACCGTGGCAAACTGATGGTTAGCTCTGTCAGGAAATCTGAGTGATCGTTCCTGTTCTCTCGCTATACTTTTCTGGCCCATGCTCGCTCGCCCCTCCTGAGGTGAAAAAAATAAAAAAATAATAACATTCTATTCTTGGATTGAACAAAACATTGGATTCTGAGCCAGAAAGCGAGGTAGAGGCGCTCTTTTGTGGCCCCATACAGTATATGTGCAAATGCTGTGTGTCTGTGCGTTTGAGCGCGTGTATGAACCCGTGTGCATAGCTGCACGTCTGGAGGAGCTGCGAGATATGTTGTTGTGACATGCCTTGTCTTCCGTTCTGTAGAAAAACAAAGACGCTCGCTGCTGGATCCAGACAGCATAACTAATTAGTCACAAAGACATACACACACAAGCACACATGCACATAAATACACACACACACACAATACACACACACACACACACATACAAGCGTGGATACATGTGGGAGCCAGCCAGAGTAGGATATGATGTCACCTCCATAACCATAATTACCCGTCATAAATCATGTGGTGTGACACTCTGTCACAGAGTGAATGGGTGTCCTATGTGCCAGCATGGGATGGCTGCACTTTACTGCTGGGTACTAGGTACTAGGGACTCGCTGTGACTCGAGTGTGTGTGTGTGTGTTGTGACGTGCACTTTTCTTCACTCATCTCATCCCGCTGAATGATACAAAGTGTTTTCTTATGGTTCCTTTGCTATCGTTTAGTAACAGTCACTGTGGGGCTGACAACACTGCAGGCAGCGAGGAGTTGTCGTGTGTCTTTGTGAGTTGTACTGCATTGGGTATAACGCGGGTCAGCCTGGATTCAAGCTGACATTTGGGCATTATGAAGCTAAACAGATTTCAAATGTATGCAGAGATGATTACAGTCATTTGGGAATATGGTGAAAGGTATCCAGCTACAACAAGATTTTTACTAACAACTGTTTTGGGCAGATTCTTTTTTGAAATTCAGTAATTACCTTCCAGTTACTAATCCCAGTTCTATTACTTTGACCATGTGGGAGTCACCTCTCAGTATTGATGGAGAGTTGTTATCAATATGTGCCCTCACACAACTCAAGTCTGGCTCCTGCATCTTTAACACCTCTGGTCAGGCTTCCTGAAAGTATTTTTTTTTCATTTTCTGGTTCACTCTTCTAACTTAGGACTGGCTGCTTAGTCAAACTTATTGGAAGTATCTTTGAACAAAAGTGCGAGCTTCATGATATATAATGTAAAGCACACCTGTCCTGTTTTCCTATGTTTACAGATTAAACGCAGCAGAAGATGAGACGTGTGACACTGGGCATGGCGGCTTTTGACGGGGTAGGGATAAACAAGTGATGTAAGTAATTACTTTTGCTTTTTCAGGAAACAAATTAGTAATGTTTTCATTGAGTCGCCTCATATGTAACCCAACATCAATTAAAGTGACTTGTTCAACGCTGAATAGTTGTAGCCTAACATATGCATTATATTCATGCATACCTGTGTGGAATCCAATCAAAATGTCAGACAAGAATGAATTAAAAAGGATGAAGTATTGAATAATAATACGTCAATTATGAAATGGAATGTATTTAATCACATGTACAGTGAAAGGTGAGAGAAAATGAGAGGCTGATATTTGAATTTTTAATAAAAAGGCCCGTACCAGCACAGTGGATAAGCTCAGCGATATAGCATGAAATAGTATGGGGCCCAGTATGGGGCTCTATATGTCCGTTCTTGTCCTTTGCTCCTATACTGTATGTAGGAGGAGAGTGTCCTTGCTTTATGTAAGAACAACACGGCAAGTTTTCATTCCCTGTGGATAGGCACACGGGTACCACACACACACACACACACACACACACACACACACACACACACACACACACACACACACACACACACACACACACACACACACATGGGTGAGCCAAACTGCTGACGGTGCTGAAGAGAGCAGCTTTGCTGTCACCGAAGCCCTTGAAGTGTGGAAGCAGCTCGAGCAGTCCTTCTGCTGTTCCAGTCAAACCCACACACCTCCGCTTCCCACACCTCCTCCTCCTCCTCCTCCTCTTCTTCTTCTTCTTCTTCTTCTTCTTCTCCCTGTCTCCTGTTCCCTCCCTGCTCCCTTTCTTTTGTGTTCTCACACTAATTCAATGCATTAACTTGACTGCCGTGTCTCTCATCAGAAGCGGTGCTGCCAAAGTGGTTGTGTAGAAATGTACAATTTTAACAGCCCAAACAGTTTATACATTCAAGCTGCGCGGGGATGATAAATTGCTCTCTTTCACCTAAGCCATAGAGAACGGGTCCCTCCTTCACCCCCCCCCCCCCCCCCCCCCCCATAGCTGTCTTCTTTGCCTGCCTCCACCCTTGCCTTGCTGACATATAGACCATGCACATCCTTCTTTCTTTCAAACACAGTCCACTGCTCCCCCCCTTCACATATACTGTAGCTCACACGCTTGATCAAATATACACAGAGATTCGTTCGAGCTATATTCGGCTGCTCCTTGCGGTGTGTTTTTTTTTTTCTTTTTTTTTTTTTCAATTTTGCTTGTGTAATCGTTCCTTATATAAGTGGACCGGAGGCAGGCGGGGTCATTGCATCTGATACAGTGTGCGTCGGGGAGGATTTTTTTTCTTGTTTGTGTGTCACGGCTCGTCTAGACGCTCGATCAAGGTCAAATATTGGCAAATGAACATTATGAGTCTTGACACAGAGCTCTTCAGAGTTTTTCTTTTTATATGGTTCTCTTGTTTTTTTTTGCTTTTCATAGAAAAGGAGCTCGCAAGCAGAAGCAGGGGGCATTGAGGTCGGGTATGAGCAGGGAGGTAGCTGGTAAAGAAAATGAAAAAAAGGCTGGAGTGTATGTGCAACCTTTAGTACAGAGAGATGGTCATGAGGCATTCGGCTGCAAATAAAAACACCATTCAACACTGAACTCTTCTCAAAAGCATCTCCATGTGCATTCATGTCTCAGATGTTTTATCAGAATAGGTCCTGGCTGAATTGTCCTGCGTCTTTTGGCCTGTAGATGACTGATGCTTTTTCTCCTTATATTTTTTTAGACCTGTTACATTAGAAGATTTTTTTTTCTTAATTTCAAAGTTCTTGAGGAGGTATTTGTGTGGCCAACAGTATAAGGTTCATTTTTATGGCTTGTTGGGTTTAAACCTGTGGTAAAAGTGTGTCGCCGTAGTTACTGTTATGTGCTAATTTTGTAACCTAAAAGCTCTGGAGTGCTATTAGTCCAAACATGATCAAATTAAAGTTAATTAAGAGAACGAGATGGCGCCATGAAGAGTGGCTGATGAGGTCAAGGAAGGCCACACTTGTGCGGTTAGTGCGCTCCAACCATTGATTGCATTTCATTACAGGAAATTGTATGAGGACAAAAGCCTTTTGAACATGCAGGAACTTTCAGGGGTAAATTTAACACAGCTGTTCATTTGAGCTTTAACTTTGACAAAAGCACATTCTCCGAAAATAATGGCACATTCAGAAATACAGTGTGACTGTTACGTCTACCGAGTGGCAATGGTGCTTTTGACTTATTTCAGATAATTTACCAACTAAACAGCATCTTCATTAGCAAAGCAAACTACTTTATTGATACAAATATGATATGATGAAATGACATGTTCCATTGTCTTAGTTCTAGTTCATACACAATAAGTTCTATATATATACCTTTATTAATACATCACATACACACTAAATACGATTTTATACCACATATTTTAGCATCATATCACTACTGTATTGTCATAACTGGGTTAATTCTCCTGAACTCAAATGTGGGTATACAGGTTTTAGTTGCTCTCCTCCCCTGTTTCCCTGATTAGGAGAGGAAGAGAAGGCCAGGAGATGAAAGAGGGGGAACGGGAAGACAAAACTCCTCTCTTCCCGTGCTTCCATACGGAGAGAGAGAGAGAGGAAGGATATATTTTCCAGATGGAAAGCTCTGCACAGGCACAGTGAGAGGCGCGAGGCAGAGAGCCATGTAAGTAAAGTGCAAGAGAAAGAGAGAGAGAGAGAGGCAGAGCTAGGTAGAGGAGCGAACAGAGAGCGCACAGAGAGGCACATCTGTAAAAGCCATTCCTCTATAAGGTACGGAGAGGAAGAAGAAGGGAATAAAGATAAATGTCCTGTGACATTCTGAAAGTGGGCCAAGCCTGGGTGTGTGTTTAAACTGATCCATATGGTGTTGGAGGGGGAGAGAGAGGGAGGCTTTATCATCTCAATACAGTTTGATATATTACAGTACAGTATTAACTTGGTGTATGTTGTTTTTTGAAATAGTAGGCTTCGCTCACTGTTTTGGAAGCGGCGTTTTCTGATAAAAATCACGTGCCAATAGAGGGTAGGAATAAATCCATAGGAAAGAGGGAGGAAGACAGAAAAAAGAGAGAGCTTTTTTGGTTATAAGCTCCAAAGGATATACAGGCTCAATACAATGTCGCCAAAAGTATATAGTCAGTTTTAGATCTTTGTTTGATATGGACTTGTTTTGGTCCCAACTATGGGATCTCTAAAATGTTTTCTCCAACAATTTAGCATTGCACTTTTAGGATTTTGACATCGTCGGTGTGTACTGTTGATTGTGGTTACAGGTGTTGTTCCGCTCTGTACCAAGATCAGTGGAAAACTCTTTTCCTGTTCAAAGAGGGTTAGGACAATCTTAAATGTTGGTTAACGTGGTGGTGTTTCTTGAGTGAATATATTGAGGAAGTTTAAGACGCTTGGCATTCTCATTCTCATGACTCATTCTAGAGCTAATCCTTCCAGCAACACAAAGATAGTTGTCTGAAAGGAACTTCAACGTTACATCCAAAATGTCTCATTATCTTTGTATTAATGTGTGCGTGCTGCGTGCACATGTGTCCAAGTTTGTGACAGTGTCAGAAAGTTATTCTTCAATTTCACAATTTGCTTGTGCAAGTTTAATACAGTGGATACGGATTGCCTTCCAAACTGGTTGCCATGTTGCAAAATCATGCTCATATGAACATATCTTGAACTCAGATCCAAGTGAAATAAGTGGAGAGGGGATTTAGGTTGAGGTTTTCTTGTGAGGGAAAGGTTTTGAAGCCAATGGTCAAAGATGAAGCTGCAGAGGCCAATATACCCAAACTTTTTTATTTTGAGCATGCGTCAAAGTCCTACGATTACCATAATGCAACAGTTCCTTTTGTTAGACCCTGCCTGCCTAGTAAGTGCCCATTTCTCAAACTTTCATCAGAGTGGTCAACCAGCACTGATGGGTGTAATGTCTGGAATCTCTGAATAGCCGAATACAAGATACACCATTTTCTGAAAGGGTTTATAGTCCAACAAAATGTTTGAGTGGGCGCCCTTTAACATGGTTCGATGTGGAATAAACAACTTTCACATCACTAAAATGTACTGTAGAACTATATACAAAGAAACCCACAGACTATTCAGAAAGGGGCTTCTGCTGTCTTGCAAGTCGAAAGAGCCTCTTCCATTAAGTGAGCATACTGTAACCCAGCGGTGGAGACATATGATATGTTGCTATTCCCCTGCCATTAGTACTGTACCACTCGAGCCAATAGATCACACATGTAGCGGCCATGTTTGACCCCCAGATTCTTCAGTTTCCATAGCTCTTAATCCCACGGGATGGATTCATTGTGGTTCCCTATACTTTCCTCCCCAACACTTATACCAACCTTTTTACAGTTCTTTTTTCATCTTAAGTTATGAAGAAATCACATTGGAGATCTCTGCTGCATGGGAGAGGCTTGTATAACAGTTTGAGCTTTTCTTGGTAATGAAATGTGAAGTGGGTGGACTCGGGCTTCGCCATGCATGTGTGAGATTTAATGTAAAGCAGCTATACTGTAGAGGGGAAATGTGATTTTTGGCAAGCTAAGATGTGGTTCGCAGTCCCCCTCTCTTTCTCCCTCACACGCCAGCTGGGGGTTTACAGATTTTTTTTTGAAGGCCAATATATACTAGATATTTTTAGTTTTATATTTTTCAGTCTTTTAATATAAGGCTAATAGTGATGCAGTTCTTCTAGGTGAATTAGTCCACTTTTAGGGCCGGGTTAGTCCTCCTAAACCACACTGAAATTATTTTTCACACTGTTCGACCTGTCTTATAATCCTAATAATATAACACAATGCCAAAATATATGCAGTATGGTGTTGATGATGATCACATCAAAATGGAATTAATTGGCAGGTTTTTCAGTCTAACGTTTTTCTTTTGAGCCATTGGTTTCCCTCTCTGGTCGGTTAAAATTGAATGCCTTGGATTTTTAAATAAAAATAAAAGACTGACGTTTGAACCAGAAAGGTAATTTATTTGGATCTTTTTGGAAAGGTAGCTTAACAAACTATTCTTAACTCGAGGGCCATTTAAGGCTTGAGCGCTCAGGGGGAAAAAAACGAGTACAAAGCTACTAAGTGGATCTTGAGACTATTTTGTGAAAAAGAAAATGTTGTATAGCATTCAACAACTATACAGCCTTAATGGGCTTCTGACTGTGCTTCTGTACTTACCTCTGTACTTCTGTATGTGCCCTGTGGAGTTTTCTGACCACTAGAATTACAATTTCAAATATACAATCAGCATTGCAAAAGCTTGATAAGAAAATATGATTATAAGGGATAATGAAACAGAGGCCATCTTAAATAGGGGTTGTGTCCTTAACAGAATGTTCAAGGATGTATTATAAGATCTTGATACAGCATGGCGGCTCGGCTTTACCAAAAGTTTGTCCCAGTAGGCACCCGCTGTACTGTCAAAAAGAAAAGAAAAAAAAAGAAGAAAAATCCTGTTTGGCCCTAAAAGCTTTTTCCCAAATAGACAGCCATTACAACAGTCTGTTGACAGGACATCTTGAAGGGCAGACTAGGTTGATTATTCCTCTGTATTTTGAAAAGTAGGCCATTAAACCTTAAATTTAGAAGCCTAGAAAAAAAGCACTTCTTTCAGCCTATGACATCATCCCAATGTAAAGTCTATGGGACACGGTTGGCGGGGCCATGGAAAAGGCCCTAATGAGCATGTGTCGTGAGTGGCACGACGTGGAGGCAAGCCAGAACATATTTTGGAGCGAATGGCGAGTGATCAAATTGAACTGGAATGAATGGACACACATCATGGTGGAGCACACGATACGACTTCTCATGTTGAAGAGAACACCCAGGACACAAAGTGCTTGCTAAGCCCACACATTCCTGTGTGAATCACTTGATTCATAACCAGTTAAAGTTGCCACTAAACAGGATTTGAGGAGATATTTCAGTATGTGCAGAATGAGTGGCTTTCATTTCCTTTTCCTTTTCACTTTTTCTCTGTTTATTCCTTTGGATATCTTGGCTGCAATAGGTCCGCTTAAACATACTTACAGTGTTTGGACTTTTATTTAGTGGGGGGGATTAGTCCCTCCCTCTGCAACTGCATACAGGCCTATACAGTGTAATCCACAGGTGGAGACCACCCTCACTGAAGGCACACACACACACACACACACACACACACACACACACACACACACACACACACACACACACACACACACACATACTTCTTTACAGACAGGCATAGGCAAAGGAAAGCACACACACACACACACACACACACACAAGCAAGCACCTGGACGTACAATAGATATGCACATGCATTGGCAAAAATGTGCACACATGTTTGTGCACTAATGCTGACACACACACTGGGGGGTGAAAGGACGCCTTGTTCTTTTATCACAGTGAGGCCTCCCTAGATTGAGATGACATGGCAGGTTTGCTAATGTCAGAGAGGTCTTCTTCTACTATTACACACACACACACACACACACACACACACACACACACACACACACACACACACACATACACACACACACACATATATATATGCAAGCCCGAATGCCTGCAGCTGGCTCATCGAGGAGACCACACAAGCTCCCTCCCTCACACACACACACACACACACACACACATGCATGCCACAAACTGAGTCACAATCAAGACTACTGATCCCTATCACACACGCACACACACCCTCAGCGGTACCATATGGGGAGCAGCGCTGGTGTGGGATCAGTAGTCGGTGGCAACTGCAGTATGCTCTGAAGACACACCATTAACCTTGACATAGAGAGATACATACAGAGAGAGAGAGAGAGAGAGAGAGAGAGAGAGAGAGAGAGAGAGAGAGAGAGAGAGAGAGAGAGAGAGTGAGAGTGAGAGTGAGAGTGAGAGAGGGAGTGAGACGCACACATTTTCATTGCAGTGGACGGAAAGTTTGTCACACAATGTCCGCGATACATTTCTCATGGTTTTTTATCTGCTTCTTCTGTTTCATGCTGTAAGGCCTTTTTCACACAGTATGCGGTAATAACTGGGTCACTTCCACTGTGGGAAAACAGAAAGGAGCAACCCATACACAAGACAACCCATCCATTTTTCCCTCCTCCTGTATTTGTTCCTGTCCTCCGTCGCTCCCACTGTCTGCTTCCTCTCTCCCTCCTTTTTTTTCTGGGATCCTGGGGAAAGTCCCAGTCGCTCTCCCTCTCTTCTCTCTCTCTCTCTCTCTCTCTCTCTCTCTCTCTCTCTCTCTCTCTCTCTCTCTCTCTCTCATTGCATTCCTGTACTGAGTGGAAGGCGAGGGCCCCTTTACACAGCAGGAATTCTACTGTGTGTGTGTGTGTCTCAAACTGTGTGCAAGTGTAACCAAATGTCTGTCCATTTCTAATTGCACCCTGGGTGTTGAAAGTGGTCTGTGAAAGAGCTGTGTCACTAAATATAACAAAAGACAGTAAAAGGCAGGAAGCTGCAAATGTGTTGGGGTTTTGCCTTGTCCGTGTGTGTGTGTGTGTGTGTGTGTGTGTGTGTGTGTGTGTGTGTGTCTGTGTGCACACGCTTTCAATTGCTTCTACAGCTGCAATCCCCTTACAGGCCTAGTGTAATCAGTATATTTCAGCTGCACATTTCTCCCACTCAGTGGACTGAAGCCATTTTGCCTTGCAACTCTGATGTCTCAATTTGGAGTTAAAGCAATACACTGGAATACTGTTGGCTGGAGTAAAGGTTTACTTCACATTTATTACATTGTGTTTTTACAGATTACATGTATTATTTATGAAATAACTGATCTCGCTGACTATGAACAGCCCTCAATGTGAACAATAATGCAAGCCTGGGTCCTATAAAAGGTACACATGAAGGGTTTAGTACAGATTATCCATGTAGTGGTAGTGATTAGTGATTTGTATCATGCCAGTAGCAATATAAGCTAAATTGGTAGCAGAAAATGAAGTAGAAGGACTAGTAGTAACTTTATTTTATTATAGTAGTTGTCATAGAGCTAGTAGGAGGAGTAGCTGCAGTAGAATGATACTTGTGTTCAGAGGGTCTGTTATACCTCTGATGTTTCTCCACCTCTCTTTGACTCAAACTCATGGAAAAACATTGAATAATGTAAAATGCTTTGTAAAAAGTACAGGGTTCTGGCACCGTCAGATTCCAAACTATCAGTATCAGCCTTCAAAGGCCGCGTATCCTGTGAGCTGGAGCCTCAGTGAATCAGTGTCCAAGCTAAGCCCCAGTTCCTGTTTGCACTCCACCACCACTGTGGAAGCAAGGAAGTAACTGTACGGTATTTCTTTTTTTTATTAGAGGGTGAGAAGGCAGCGCCCGAGAGATTCCTCCTATTTCTCCTACTTTGCTCACTTCTGCCTATGCTTCAGTGATTGATATTAAATCTGTTCTGTTTGATCAATAATTAAAGGTGCAGTGCCTAGTGTTCCCCCTGACTAGACTGAGCGTTATGAATTATAG
The DNA here is from genome assembly GCF_949987685.1 of Ammodytes marinus. Lineage (NCBI taxonomy): Eukaryota > Metazoa > Chordata > Actinopteri > Uranoscopiformes > Ammodytidae > Ammodytes > Ammodytes marinus. Next base: position 20,094,315 of record NC_137221.1, read on the forward strand.
ATTGTTTTTCCTGCTGGTCTGATCAAAGAATAACAACAACAGCCCCTTCTTTGGGGGTTGGAGCACTACCAGTACTGATGCTATCTACTGGGTGGATAACACATGGATTATTATATCTATATCTCTTTAATACTGATCCTTGATCAGGGCTTTTTTATGCTTAGTGTTATGGTCCAAGTTCTTCTACTCAGGAAGAGAGAGAGAGAGAGAGCGAGAGAGAGAGAGAGAGAGAGAGATAGAGAGAGAGAGAGAGCGAGAGAGAGAGAGAGAGAGAGAGAGAGAGAGAGCGAGAGAGAGAGAGAGAGACATCCCGGGGAGAGGAAGAGCCAGGCATGGAGAGGGGAGATGAGCTAAAGCAAAAAGGTTCTTTGGCCAGATGGATTCCAACCCTGACGCGCCGGTGCCAACGCTGGCCAGCACATGCAAAAGACAAGCTTGTTTTAATTACACTTCACCACAACAAATTGACTATTGTCACGCTAGGGCTGTGGTGATTCTGTCCACTGTCAGTGATCAAAGTCAGAACACACACAGGAAGACAAATGAACACATGCTCATATGAACATTAAACGTGCGCTCACACATGGTCGTTTGTTTCATTCTCTCCTATGAATGCACTCCCCCATAGTATAGTTACATCAGTGTGTTGTCAAAACTGCCTGGAGACATCAGTTTAGCTTTTCATAAATGAAGGGTTTAATAATAACTTGACATTCTGGGAATTACACTTAATCACTTTTTTGTCGAGAATGAGATGAGAACATGGAAACCACTCTGCTATCTGTCTATTAAATATGCAGCTACAACCAGCAGACAGATAAGCTTGATTTAACACAAAGACTGGAAAGCATGTTTTCTACCCGCTGACCAAGGCTGGCTGTGGGATTTCTAATAGACCACACCAGCTGTTGGGTGGACAAGGATTCCTTTAACAAGTTTCCGTTAAGAAATGTTATAATTAGAGGTGGAGTCAACCATTCTGAATCAAGCTTGTTGTCAAAATCACTTTTTGTCAAAATCATTGAATATCTCCTCACGATCTACCTGTCTGTACTGTGTGTGCGCTGAAAACTAACCCAGTTTTAATACACAGCCTACGCTGTCAACAGGCATTTTGCTAGCTACAGTGTTTGTTTACATACCCTTTGTTTCCATACCAGTCTACAGAGCCTAGGATGTGTATAAACACCAGATTTGTACGGACAGGTAGCCGTCACTGATTTTGACAAAAAGTTATTCTGACAACAAGCATTCTTCAGAATAGCTGACTCCACCTTTAAAGGTGCTGTAAGCGGAATGGTTCTTTTAGCTAACTTCCTGTCAGTTACTGCAGTTAGCAGTCCCCTCCCTCGTCCCTGCATCACCACATTAATGCATTGCGGTCATCAAGCAGCGAGTTATCTAGCATCATCTCAGATCCATAAGTGTGATAAAACATGATAAAAACCATCAAAACAGACATTGGGAAGGATTTGTACCTGCTCCGCCATTGTAGGCGCATACACATTCACCCATCTGTTGCTCTGTCGTGCACCGGCAGTGAGACCATGGAGTGTATATATCTATGAGTGAGACGGGTGTCGGTTTGTAGCGTTTTCTCTTCTGATTGGATAAAAATTTCGGGATACTTCAATACGTTTATTTGCCGATTACATGCAAAGCAGCTGACTGAGAGATCGGCTTTATGAAACGTGCACATTATGTAAGTGATCACTGTATGAATAAAGCGATTTACACTTATTAACATTAACATAAATAAACCGCTTACTTCACCTTTAATACACACCACTGATATCACGTCGTATTCAGTAGGGAGGTTGTCTGTCTCCCGGGTCTCAGTTTGTTTCTCTTGTATTTTGCGTTGGGGTTTTCCCCTCTGCTGTAGGGGGTTTTATCAGTATTCCAAGGACAGTTGTGTCATGCACTTCTTCCAGCCTATTGTGCTGTTGAAGAAGGGAAACATCCTTCTTATTTGGCACAATAGGCTATCCAAAAACTCTGTCAACAAAGGAATAGTCCATGTGTTCTTTTTACACTTTTGCTCTGGCACAGTTTCAACAAACCAGATATATATATATATTGTGTTCATTTGTGATAGTTGAAAAGAGTCAGGCTAGCTGTTTCCTACTGTTTTCAGTCGTTATGCTAGGCTATGCTAACCGGTTGCTGTCTGTAGCTTCATACTGTATTTAACCAAAAATAAGCACACCTCCCAAAATGTCGCACTATTACCCCAAGTTAGTATTTTCAGCTCAGGGTGTGGAAAACAAGCACTCTCGATGTGGAGGCATCACCCTTCACAGCTGAGGAACCACTTATCAAAAGTTGCAAGTAAGCAGAAGGGGAAAACAGGCCACGGCAGGCTCTACGTAACGCTTGTGTGTGTGTGTGTGTGTGTGTGTGTGTGTGTGTGTGTGTGTGTGTGTGTGTGTGTGTGTGTGTGTGTGTGTGTGTGTGTGTGTGTGTGTGTGAAGCATTGTGTGCCAAAGACAGAAGCAGTCAAAACAGGAAAAACCTACGAACCAGCTGCCCTTGTCGGTCACCCCCACTTACCTCTGGCTGAGTTCGAGCACTGAGTGTGTAGGCATATTCAGTATGTGTGTGTGTGCGTGTGTGTGTGTGTGTGTGTGTGTGTGTGTGTGTGTGTGTGTGTGTGTGTGTGTGTGTGTGTGTAGGCATGTATACAGTGTTTGTGTGTGTGTTTGTGTGTGTCTGTGTGTCTGTGCCATCAACGCCTGGCAGTCTCTGTCTTGTCCACTCACTGATAGAGTGGCTGAATTGGTGAAGCTGCCCGTAGTGAGAAGAACAATGTGTGAGAGACAATAATAGACCATTGCACTGTGGGAAACTGGAGCCTATTCATTCATACAGGAAATGGAGAAATATACAGAAATCCACACACACACACACACACACACACTTTGACACACACATCCAGACATTACACATGCTTCCTTTGTTCACACACTTTACCAGGAATGAGTTTATTCAATAATGGAGCATGTAGAGCAATCAGATGTATCACTACCTAATATGGCTAATCTAATAAATTAACTCTGAATTTGGGTCTTGTATATTCATATCCATGCTGTCATTTGGCCCAATTTCTTTTTTTCATGTGGGCAGCTCTCCAGATCTGATGCCTTGTTTTTAACTTTTGCCAAATCCTCCAAACCACCTTCCTCTTTTTCTAATACATTTTTTTTATTCCCTCTCTCCTCGGTTACACCCACACACACACACACACACACACACACACACACACACACACACACACACACACATGTGCAAACAGACCCATGCTGAGCCTGGGCTGCGGTAATTAGATACAGTCTGTCTAACTGTCAGACATCAACTGGTACCAGACACCAGACTCCAGCCCTCATTGGCTAATCCTCCAGACGCACGGCGGGCATTCCCATTGGCTGTTGCCTTCCTCCGCTGCTCTGACTCTGACCCAGTAAACTGGCATATGAACCAAATGCCCGCATTTCCATTGGCTGTCTCCGAGACACATGACTGGTGCTCACAGACGCTTCTCCGGCTCCGCTGCTCCCAGAGGAGGATACAGTTATCCTCCTTACAGAGAAAAACAACACCATTCATCACCTCCTTCTCTCTCTCTCTCTCTCTCTCTCTCTCTCTCTCTCTCTCTCTCTCTCTCTCTCTCTCTCTGGGTTTATGGCTGTTATGCTGTGTTGTTATGTTTCTGTCTTTGTCCCCTAGTGAAGGATATTGAAAGCCAAGTCTTCCGGCATGCAGGAGGTCATACTGTATTACCTCCTCCCAGACTTACAGTATGTGTGACAGCTCAAGTTGGTCCTACCGCGTCCTATGGCTGGAGTGAAATAATCCCAGAGGATGTTGTCATTTATCTCTATGTTTGACTGGGAACACGTTTTATTTTTACTTACATTTCCTCCCCCCCGACACATTAGAGTGTCACACCCCCCAGCAGCCAATGGCCGGTGAGCATGATAGGACCAATGGTGGAATCATAGATAGTTATCCAGCTCAATCATCTATAGCTCTTTACTGCTCAGCAACAGTGTGATGAGGCAGGATCACCTTCACACAACAAGGTTTTATGTGGTCATATCCTGTCGCTGACACTAGTGGACAAACACATAGCCCTGTACTGCGGATCCCACAGGTTCCAAACCAGGAAGGATATTTGAATTTGCCCTTTATTTTTATTTTTGACCCTGACCTGCTTTCCTTACTTCTCATGGTAGACTCAAAATAGACTCATTTTGAACCCAGAAACTAAACGGAAAATGCTAGAGATGTCTTCCACACGTTACCATAGGCAACCTCGACCAAGACAGTTTTCTAATTTCAAACAGATATTAAAATACATGCTCGCTGAGAAAAAATCTCTTCAGGTAGGCTTTCCTTTGTGTTTGTTTTCAAAATTGTAATTATCAAATATTTCAGATTTTATTTTCCTGCTATGATAGTGCCCTCAATGAATATCCTCAAGGAGGGATGTACTGGTATTTCTTGGTACAGAATGACATTGGTATATAAAATTCTGCAACATTGGTATATCAAATCTGAATGATGTGTGCAATTAAAGGTGCTCCGAGGAACTTTCAGGTTTTGTGCATTCTAGCGCCCCCCTTTGGACAAAAGCGGTAGTGTTTTACCACGCCAGCTATTGTTCCTGGGTGAGTGTACCCTTGACAAAGGCATTGAGAAAAAAACTATATAAACATGGCATTCTTTGCACTGATGGTCTCGTTTGCTGTTACATGTCATTTATGAAAAATTAGACTGTTTCAGAAAGTTCCTCGGAGCACCTTTAAGTAACCATTGTAGTTTTTGTCCTTATACAAATTCTAGAGAATTCAAAATGAAGTTACACGCTAAGTTGAGCTGCTGCAGACACTGGAACATGAATCTAGTCGTGCTGGGCTACAAATTAGTATCAAAAAAGGTCATCGTTCGATAATGTTATAGAACACATTTGTATGTACAGTATTACCTCCCTACATGCAAAGATACCAGTGTACACTCACTCTGATGTATGAGGGTCAATGGTCTCCCCGTCACCCTCATATCCCCACCAGCGATCAGAGGATATTTGATCAGCAAGTCCCATTAACACACACAAAACACTTAACGGCACGGTACACAGAGCTTTCGCACACTCAAATGATCACAGATAGAAAGCCATTCAGCATTCTGTATCGCCATGTTCACTTGTTTGATCAGGCTCTATGTTTGCTCATACGAAGTGTCAGTGTATACGTGTCCATGTACACACACTCAATTATCTCCTCTCAATAGGCTCCCCCGACTATAGAGCTGTGGAGCCAGCAGACTAGTGATGTGTGAAATCCAGAGCGCCTGGGCATTAAGGCTGGTCAGTCAGGCTTGTGCACACATTCTGTAGCATGGCAAATGGTCCAAATCAGATTTTTTCTTTCTCCAAGTGAATTCATATAATGGAGACTACTTGGGCATGCATGTTATTTTTTTAACAATGCCATTTATTCCCCACATTCACCACCGGCAGCTTCCTGGTGCATTTACTATAATTAATAACTGGCCACTGAGCAGCTCACACGCTGACATTCGGGCTAAAGTGCCTTGCTAAAGGACACACTCACAAGTGTCTGCTGAGAGGATGGAGCAGGGTTTCTTGTTAACTTCCCCTTCCTGGCAGGATTTTCCCAGCCGGTCTGGGATTTTTTGAAACAAGAACCTGATGACAAGGTCAATGGATCTTGCAGGGGAACAAGATACCAAGTTTGAGGTAGACCTGAAATTACAATTCATACATTCATTTTACTGAAAATCAATAGGCTATGTATATATTGAGCTGTATATATATATATATATATATATATATATATATATATATATATATACTGTATACTATATATATATATATATATATACTGTATACTATATATATATGTGTGTGTGTGTGTGTGTGTGTGTGTGTGTGTGTGTGTGTGTGTGTGTGTGTGTGTGTGTGTGTGTGTGTGTGTGTGTGTGTGCTTGTGCTTGTGCTGACTTTTCACTTATTTAGTCAAAAGTGCAACCACACTTCAAAAAGAAGAAATTCAAATTGTATTTATCAATAGAAAACATTAGGCGCTGCAGCTCTACCTTGGGGTGATACACTGTGGTTACTAGACTTCCAGTAAGTTTTCATCTGATCATTTTCCATCACAACATCTGGACCCTTAACGGTTCCGTTTGGGCATTTTTCAGAACAGACTTCATAAGCATGTTTTATTAAGTATAGAATTGCTTGAAAATAAAAGTTATTTTTTAATAACCTTATGAGTATCCGAGCGTGCCGCCATGTTGCACCGGCATGTTTCTACAGTAGCGCAGAATGGACCAACTCGAAGGCCTTACCTGTTTGTATGTATAGTTGGTGTCCTACCGAAATGCACACTGTTGGAAGATGAATGGAACAATTAGCATAGATTAAATAAACTAAATACATCTTCACCCCATCACTTGTGGCTGTGGAAAGACTTGAGGCAGTGGTGGATGATGACATCTTTAGTAACTATCTTCTTGTCCTTGAAGACCTCTGTCAATTCTTCGAAAGCAAAGGGTTAGCTGTTAGCAAGGGAGCGTACTGTAAAGTAGAATCTCACCACTAAATGCCGCTATAATACACACTGTTCCTTTTTTAAATAGTGACAGCAAATACGAGCTAGACTGCCTCCCATGAATCAATGTGTCCCATGCACAGAGAGGTTGAAGTCTGATGTCATATCAGCCAATGTCTAAATAACATCAACGATAAATAACTTCAATCGGCAAACAGGGTTTCTTAGAGATTATGTCACCCTGTTGAAATTCTTCTTTGTGAACCAGATTTTATGCCTTCAGCCTAAACACCCAAATAGACGTCAAATTCCTTGAGGTGCATGAGTCACATACGTGAGTGTGGCAACAGCAAACATGTCACCCCCCATATGTGATGCAATCCCCCTATGGGCCAATCAGCAACCAATGTGTCACCTTGATTTGACCTGAAATCGTATAGGGCCCTGTTTGTTCTACTTAGCACTAAGAGGTAAAGGCTGAGATGTTACTGTAGTGTCAAAATGCATCACAGTCAAGTTTAAGATATCGCATGAGAGGTCGATGCAAAAAGAAAATGAAGGGAAAAGCAAAATAGTTAGGATGCTGTAAAAGTTAAAAAAGATGACTCACCATTCTACCCTCGCAGGCATCAGGAATATTTTTGTTCATCTGTGAGTGGGTATACTTTCCCAATTCAATGTGCTTTCAATGTATTAACCTTATCAGTGGTGTAAAAATACTGGTGCGGGGGGAGTCATATCTGTCTGAATGGATACACTGAGAGTTCAATACCGCCAGTTTAAAAAGGTTCTTTCTAAATACAGAGTTTATTGATCTTCTGTCCTTTGATACAGTCAATGGAACAACAGTGGATTAACAAAAAGCGTTCTGAGGCACACCCATGTTGTGTACTGTTCTTCAGAGGACATGTCAATGAGGAAGTGTTGTTAATAAGTGTCAGTGGCACTTGGGGTTATGGACAAGCTTGACTCATCTTGGATGTCGGGCAGAGAAAAAAAGGGGCAGCCCACAGTCTGTGAGCTTGTTAACCATTCATTACAATAAACTGGACATTCTTAATCAACCTGTTCCTGTTTGTGATTGGGTAATATCTGTGCTGCCAATGTGTGCTAAAAACATCTCACTAAATTCCACTATGGGCTACAAAATATTTTCAAGATGTACCTTCCAGATTGTCCCTGCTTCGGTAAAGTTAAAGATAAGCCCCTTTATCTTTACTATGGTATGAATCTACAGCAGTTCTTTCCCTGATAAATCTGCTTATTCTCTGTTGTGGAATATAATTTGCCCTTTGGTCTCTTTGTTTGCTTGTTACCGTGAACCAAGCTTATTTTGCAGTATCAGCTGAATGCTTAATAGAAAAGGAATACGTGAAAAACAGAAAAATAAAATCCCTGAGTGCTTACCATGGGTCTCATCTGTGTGGCGTAAGCTGTTTTGTGATACTTTTCGCTGAAAACTGAAGCGCACATCCACTCCTGGGTGTCACCTTGGGGTTAATCTCAAAAGAGAGGTGATGTAGAACTCACAAACACACACACGCACACACACACACACACACACACACACACACACACACACATATACGGTATATACACACATGCACATAATGCGAGTTTAGTGCAGATTAGGCTATTAGAGAGATGAGCATCAGCGGTAATCTAAAGCTGATTCAGGATTTTTTGCAGACTAAAGAAGGAAACGGAGCTAATCTCTGCCCAGCCACCTACGATATGTCTGTCAGCTCGGGATTTGCACCTACAGGGGCTGTCTGGGCAAAGGGGGGCATATGCTCTGTAAGGAGAGAGCAGAGCATGCTGTGCAATGGTGTGTGTGTGTGTGTGTGCGTGTGTTTGCATGCGTGTCGGTCATCTTGCTGGAAGCGTGACAGCTTCTTTACCAGCAACTGGGCTGATGATTAAGTGACACATGTGCTCATTAAGTTCCTTCCATTGTCCATCCAGTAATGTGAACCACAAGCAGAGAGCAGGAAGGCATGCATAGTGGGGGTACTTATCGACTGTAAATGATTAAGTTGTGTGTGTGTGTGTGTGTGTGTGTGTGTGTGTGTGTGTGTGTGTGTGTGTGTGTGTGTGTGTGTGTGTGTGTGTGTGTGTGTGTGTGTGTGTGTGTGTGTGTGTGTGTGTGTGTGTATTGGTACAAGTATTTTTGTGAGGACGTTTTTTGGAAAGTGCAGACATTTTGGCCAGTTCTCACTTCGGGACAGGCCTGTAAAGGGCTGGTTGAAGGTGAAGCCTATGATTCAGGTTTGAATTAGGTTTAGGTAAGAATAATAGTGTAAGGGTTAGGCATTCAGTTTTCATGGTAAGGTTTAGGGCAAGAAAATGAATGTCCTCACAAGTATAGCCATATAGACGTGTGTGTGTGTGTGTGTGTGTGTGTGTGTGTGTGTGTGTATGTTCTTCCCACCCTTCTCTATCGGTTCCTTTCCTTGTATTTCCTCTACCCTCCTTCCTGTTACAGCTCACAGAGACATGCCTGAGTCCTGGACACCCTCATTAACCTTATCATCAAGCTGACCCCCACAGCTGGACTGCACTGCCCCTCCACACTGCTGTGGCTTTGAGGAGTTGTGTCAATATATACAGTCTCTGCTATTAGGCTGGAGAACCCAAGAGCTGGGAGGGAGCCTATAGGCCTAGCCGGTGGTGGGCTCACAGCAAATTTATATAACAGCTGAGGCAGAGGAGGAGAGCGTGAGGGAGAGGAATGAATGATACATCCAGGTTGAGCTGAACTTTCCATGTACTCCATTCCTTTTGATGTGCTTTGAGTGTGCACATTATGAAAGGCCCCGTGGTGATTAGCCCAGTATATGTCTCGGCGATATGAATGGGACCCCAGGGGAGCGAAAAAGATGTCTAGACATATTCAGCGAGTAAGCCTTATTATCTCCCGTACAGCAACTACGAAGAGGTTACGTATTCACCGCTGGCTGCAGTGGCCTTGTGCAACCGTCCTATAGGCAGGAGTCAAATCCCAATCAAGTCATCACACGAGAGAGTTGAGTGGAGTGGGGCCAGAGTGAATGGAGTGAGAGATAATGTTTCTGTACATGGCCTGCACACTATCGCATTACCTTTTCCATAATGAATACACCGCTCTCTTCAGGTTTAATGCTATGCAGACGATCTGAAGCACAAAGGATTACATGCATTTTTAAGACAATAGTATGATTCCTACAAACAAAACAAAGATGTGCATATATTACATTTAGATAAACTTTATGTATTTGCCACATAAAGATACGATTCCTTCACCGACAAAACATGGTAAGCGTCCTTGATGGTTTGTCACAATGGCAGATGGTGGAGCGGGTACATGTCTGATGAAAGATGGCTTGTTTATCTCCTCCAGCAAAGTGACCTTTAGCTCGAAAAGATGTATTTCTTTGTTGTTGTACTAGAGTAAGTGGCTATGGACACACTCGCACAGCAGCGCTTTGAGCGAAATACTAACATATCGTAACAGAATGCTAAGAGGCTGACATTTAAGGATAATGTTTATGTGTAATGTCCATAATCTTAGTTTAGCTCGTTGGCATTAGGTAATCAGCATGCACAGCTAAGTACAGCTTGGTTTGATTTGAATATTATTAGTTTGGTGGTATTTAATCATAAACCAAAGTATCAGACAGTTATTCTTTTGACCTTATGATGGCGCTAGAGGAAACATCAAAAGATCACGAAGGTTACTACATTTAATCTTTGGGTGGAATGTGTGTACGAGATTTTATGTCAATTCATCTAATCTTTTTTTTTCATTCAAAACTCAGTAATAATCTCTGCAACAAGGCCTATACATCTAGCAATGGTTGTACCAGCTACTGATAAAGCAAGGCCCCGCTATTTTTCACACTCAACAGTGCTGATATGTTAGATAACAGAAATGTACTCTGTGCCACTACACTTCCTTCCACTTGTTAGAGCATGGCTGGTAATAAGTGACTGTGATTATGCACCGACAAAAATGCATTTATTTTTTTCCTTCACGGGGCGGATATTTAAAGAAGTGTTGCTTTCATGGTGATGGTATCCGAGAGTTCTCACTGTGCTTCACACATTGTCATGGTGATGGGAGGGAGGGGGGAGGGGAGGGGAGGGGGTGAATCACACCAACTTCTCATCTCCAACAAGGTGGGAACTTGCCGTCATTGAGCTAAAACACTCAATGAGTAAGGAGCAAACTACTCTGTGGATTTCTGAATGAATACTGTTTGCTGTCAAACCACTTTTCAAACAACAATGGCACACATTTTGCCACATCTATTTATGAAAGGGATGTGTGCCTAGTTTACCTGCATTCTGGCCCACTTTATGCTCTTTACTTGCATGACTGTACCTTCCCTATTTTCTATTCCTTCCGCCCTCTCAGCCCACCACCAAGATCTTCAAAGTCAGGTCCCGATGATTGAACTGAGGGACAAATATCAGTGTAACATGTCTGTAATGTAGATGAACATGTAAATGAATCAGTAATGTATTCAGATTGGCTCTTTGTCTTCGTGTTTGAGCTCCTATAGGTGATTCTTGCCCCGGGCATAACAATCATTCAACGTGTTAATGGGTCGCACACTGAGCTCGTTAGCTATGCACAGCCCTTATTAACATACAAATTCAATTAACTTTTGCTGCAACACAAAAAGAAGAGGAGGAAAGAAAGAAAACAAATCTTTTGTCAACTAGTACGGCATTTTATCTTCATTTTAGTCACAGTTAATGCCGTATTTGCAGTGACTTTCTCCATGTTGTGTCTGTTGACGATAGCTTCCTGTTGTTTTTGCTAGGTGATACAGTTCAGGGGCACAGCCAGGCATCGACATGTGCAGGGAGGGTGAGAATGTTTTGCCCCTCGCACTTCACGAACAAGACCGTCAGGTATTTGTCCTTTGCCATAAGCCGTCCGTGCGGGCTGGGTGGCAGCTGTTTTAGAGGGCCATTGTGGGACGACGGCACGGCTTACTAACTGTGGGCAGAATTAAGCAGTCCTCACTCACTGTTGATTGAAAGCCAATTTTCAAAGTGGTGTGTTAGTCGGAATGTTCAATGGCTGTGGCCTTGCAGGCAGACCCTTCATCTCCCATCATGTATTCTATGGGCAACCCTCTTATCATGGGAATTGGTAATTAGTGGCATGCATTGTGTCAGAGGACAGAGCTCTGAATACCAACGACATTAAAGGGCTGATGAGATAAGAGGGAGTGTGTGTGTGTGTAGGTGTGTGTGTGTGTGTGTGTGTGTGTTCCCGGTCCCGCGCTCACATTCATGCTCCAGGGACAACGGTGAGGTGGAGCGGCCATGGCAATGCGTGACTTCAATTTACATGTTTGCATATTTGACAATTAACCAAATTGATTTCCTGTGTGTGCGTTGAGCGGCAGCATCGGATGTCTGTTTTCCCAAGGATTGTTCAATACCCCGTCCATCCCCATATCAAACAGCTCCAATAATGGCAGTGTCTCATTTGCATACTATTAATTAGACATTCATATTAAATGGCTAATTAGCATATATAGCGTTCTGTGTTTTGTCAGGGTGAAAGCTATAGCAGCAATAACTTTTCCTTTCATATTACTTGTTTTTGCTATCTATGCAAATGTGAGTAGTTTGTGATGGTTTTAATCAGTTAGTGTGTGTGTGTGTGAGAGAGAGTGTGTGTGTGATGTGTGTGTTTGCCAGCCAGCAAAAGAGGGGGACTCGGGGAGCGATGTTCAGCGTACCTTTACAGTTAGTGGCAGAGAAGAAAGGCTATCTTGCAGGCACAGTGAAAGAAAGGGATAAAGAAACACACTAATGATAATGTGTTGTTTTTTCCTTTTCTTTTCTTTTGCCGCCACAGAAAGAAAAGGGACTATAATGATGCTTTTTTTTGTTTGTAGTTGACATTTTCTTTGAAGACTGATAATGAAGCTCCTCGGAGAGGTGCAAGCACAGCCAAACTTAACCAAGCAGTTCTCCCCTCACAATCATTGTTATTAATGTCATCCAGGAATGTAGGCCTATGGTGCATGATAAACAGACCTCGACTCAAATGCAACAATTGCTACTTAGCAATGGTTTAGTCATTTAAATAAAGATTGAATCAGCAAGGGAAACGCAAATGTAAATGAATGCGTGTAATTCTGTTTTGTTTAAATAGTTTTGCAAAGCCAGGGCATGCAAGCGCTAGTATATCATTCACATTAGCTTCCCTTTACTTCCAAGCAATTAGCGAGCATTACATGGTGAAACAGCACAGCTAACAAGCTGCGATAGCTTCCTCCATTTTTCCTCCATTTCTCTGTTCCTTCAAAGACATCGGTGTATGAGTGTGTGTGTGAATGGGTGAATGTGGTAAGATATGTAAAGCGCTTTGGGGCTGAGAAAATCGGCTAGAAAAGCGCTATATAAGTCAAGTCCATTTACCATTTACTAGCAATGTAAAAGACGGCCTGCTTTTCGTCAGTTGAACCAAATGTGTGGGTCACAAAAGTTCACCAAAGTTGATATACCAAATCATGGTGATTCCATTTGATTGACTTCATTTTAAAAGCTGGTTTGACCAGACCTTAGGGATGAGCACAGCGCTGATGATGAAGGCATGTACCACTTCACAGGTGCTATCAGCTATGCAGCCAAGTCTTCTGCTGCAAGGGAGAGAAACCAGAGAGGGATAGCGATGGAAAAAAAAAGTACAGTATAAATAAAGCAAGAAGGAGAGAAAGATGTGGGAGGGATGGGAACGGAAAGAAGGATGAGGTAAGGCCTATGGGAGAGGCCATGCTCTGACTTGCTAAACCCCCTCAAACCTCCTCCTCCTCCTCCTCCATACAGTACTTCTTCTCCCCCCAATCACTTTCCAGAGCAGAGATTAGAGGAGAGGTGCGAGCATGATGGGGGGAGGAGGGGGTGACATCAACAGTGACATCAGGAGGAAGAGAGGTCGGAGGTTAAACAGATAATAGTTTGTTTTCGCAGAGAGGGACCAGAGTCGACGCCTATGGAATTTATCAAAGGTGAAGACCCCGAGAGGCCACTACGTTCTGCTGTGTTCAAACCATGATTGGAACTGTGGTCTGGGTCTGAGGGGGCTGCAGTACCCCCCCCCCCCCCCACACACACACACACACACAAAGACAAATCTGCCATAAAAAAACTATAGGTTGAAGGACACTAGTTTTCGTGGTGGGAAAATATGTTTCCCATTTTTTTTTCAATGATCAATATGGGCAGTCTATTTATAATACTTTGCAGATGCAACTCGCGGAAGGCCAAATCTTTCAATTTCTCAAGGACACACTGCGGTGTTTGGGAGATAGAATTTTTTTTATTTTTTTTTCAAGTGAATCAAAGCAGCCAGAGGCATCAGGACAATGATCATCCTGTCAGACTGACCCCTACAGGGACTTCAGTCTAGTCAGCTACAGCTAGAGTGTGGGAATTGTACCTGTACTGAATGCACTGCAGCTGTACATTGAAAGAGGATGTGGGATACGGTTAAAGCCTTTCATTATACACTACGATACATCTGGTAACTATACGCTGTCTGTTATTAATAGCTATTAGCTATAAACGATCTTGGCCATCGGAATTAATGCAAAAACCATGAATGTCACGCAGCATTTAGCATGACGTCACTGCACAGGCTGACCCCCCCCCCCCCCCCCACACACACACACACCCACTGACTCTGACTGACTTCCAGCATCCCTGCCCGTGGGTGTTTTCCCCAGGGGTGGATTTGAGATGAACTTTAGGCTGCCCCTGACCTTCAGTTAGCCCCCTTTTTTCGCTCGGAGCTGAGCTTATACACCCCTGGGCCCGGCTTGTGTCCCATGGCGTGTGTGTGGGTTTTTCTCTCTTTTTTTGGGGATGGAGTCGGCCCGTCTGTAAACTGTGGTTGACCCCCATGTATCTGGAGGGCTCTACCCATGCAATCTCTCTCGCTCGCACACACACACACACACACACACACACACACACACACACACACACACACACACACACACACACACACACACACTCTCTCTCTCACACACGCACATGCTTCCTTAGTGGGGTACACGATGCTTACAGCATGATGTGATGACTCCTCTGTGAAAGGCCTCTTTGATAGGAGGGGAGGGGGTCGAGCTTCCCATCGCCCTCGTGCAACGCTAGCTGGAGGAAATGGCGAGTGAAAAAAGGCGGCGGGCGTTCAATAGCAATTCACGCCGCATACGCTCTTGATTCACTGCACACATTGCGTTACCCTACCACTTAGGACCATCTTGCTGGGCTTTGTTGTGTTTATGCAAGAAACACGTTTACTGTCATTTAGACAAGAAAACGGTGTAAATGACGTGATTCTTGTTAACAAGATTCAACGTAAAAAATACTCATGAAATAATGCATGAATGAAAATCTTGACGTAAGAACACAACACTCGGTTACTTTTTAATATTTCATGTTTGCAATGTGTATAAGGATGCACTGTATTGAGAATAACACACAGTACAATAGTTTGTGGTGTTTCGTATTGGGCTAATCACTGTGTTTGTTAATGGTTTCCTTAGAGGAAGGCATATTTCCCTACCAGTCCCTAATGTAATAAAAGGCTTTTAGCAACTCCTTCAAATGCATCAGGACTGTGCTTTTCCCTATTTCCTTTGTATCTCATTAATTTCCATATTTAATTAGCTTGGCTCATTAAACTCCATGCACACAGGAATGTATGCAGGAATAATTGCATGCAATGTTATAGACACAAATTATCCATAATGTTCTTGTGTGAGTTGTGACAGAACATGTAGGCCTGGTTGATTAGTCCACTCTAACGGACATGGCACTTGATTTGTTTGTCCATCAGTGTGTGTGCGAGTGTGTGCGCATACCCTTGGTGTGCGTACGTGTGTATGGTATATGTGCATGTGTGTGTGTGTGTGTGTGTGTGTCAGTCAATCTAGCCATCAACTCTAAACCATGTTAAAGAGTGAAATTACCCATCAGCTCTGGCAAAAGCATGGCTGACAACCTGCAATCACGGTCGTGAGAGAAAAACAAATCCTTGTCACATGTGGGCTGGCAGGCACACTCAAACACACACACACACCCACACCCACACACACACACACACACACACACACACTCACACACGCGCGCGCACACGCACGCACACACACACACACACACACACACACACACACGCACACACACATAAGGACGAAGATATCTGGTGGCCGGGGACAATAGAAAATACTAATGCTTATCTACTGTGTTTCCTCTCTTTGAGTGTTTACCAGGAGCAAGGCTAACACACTTTAACTAAGACCCTGTTTCCACCTGGGATTAACATCTGACTTTTTGAATCTGGTTAAAAGCGGACAGCTCTCAGTCCGTGTGTTCCCACTTGTATTTTCAAATGTGACTTCTTTGTCTACTTGTGATCCGATTCCATTTACCCGCGCTGTATTTAAATCAACACGTAGGCTACATAATTTCCGTTTGCATTGCTGTTTTTAACCGGTGGGGTTCAAACAAGTAAACATACAGGGCTGTACGGTGCCACAGTTATAATCGCATTTGCTGTTAAAATGCATTAAGCCTACATGCGAAGATAATTACCAGTCTAGGTTGATGAGATAGGCTACTGTCTCATTTAGACAAGGAGTAGCGATGCACTACGCTGCTTAGAGGGCTCTACATTAACACTCGCCAAATGCGGGAAATATCATAGATAGAAGGCCTATATAAAAGTTAAAACTCTTAGGCGAGTAAGTTATTACGCCTCTTTGGTTGGTGAAAGATGTGTGTTTGCCGGGCGGCTTTTCTAACGTCTGGCATGTTACTAGCCAAACGCGAGTTGACTTTTATTCTTAAGCAGATAAGAACAGGAAGTCGTTGCCTTGCAGATCTCCAGTCAATAGCAGCGATTTCCGTGTTTTCAGATTTACGCAGTGAAATGAAAACAGAGGACAGAAAGCTTGTCATTTACAATACTGGCGGATGCAACTAACGTTCATGAGACTTCTATAAAAGCTGCATGAACGCCAGTGATGCATTTTCAACGTATTTCCGCTCAGGCAGGGGGCAGCAGTTGAGTAGGCGGTCCCTAATGTGACCAAAAACCACATAGGTGTTCCCACTACAAAATGGTTGTGGATACATGCGACACAACCGACGTAAACCACCTCCGAATGTGTTTTTTGTGATCCGATCTCAATGCGTCTTGAGAGTGTTTTCACTTGTAGTTAGAGCTGTATTCATGTGATCCGATTACAAAAGTCAGATGTTAATGCCAAGTGGAAACGGGGTCTAAGTGAGTAGAAGGAGTAACAAGAGAGCAACTTTGTCTTAATTGTCTCACTGGTGTATCCTCTCAGCAGTCCCCACACGCTGCAGTTTGACTTTTACACATAAAACAGCAATTTAATGAGGGATTCTTTACCCGCCACTATCTCCCACTCAAATGCATGTTTACAGCTTTCATGTGAGATGTTCTCTATCACACATTTTGAAAAGAACTATAGGTGGTTTTTAATCATGCGGCGTGGTGAGACACGCATGAACAAGTCTGACATCTACAATTAGCTGTTGTCAGCAGTCAGAGGCAGTCGTGCAATTTACTAGGTACACATTACTGTCGCAAATGGAAGTGACAACAATTTGATATGTGGTTTTGAAAGTGGCGTGATAGAGAATTGTATTTGACCCTGTTTAAGTGGGCTCCCTCTCGATAGGCGGACACCCTTTATTCAAAGGAGATAATTGGTTTTGTAAAATGTTGTTTGCGTATATGGGGGCCCCGCCGAACGTTTTGAAGGGAGAAAGTGGCGGTCCGTTGATTAACCTTGTCATAGTTCTTGACATCTCACAACCACGCAGCTCTCGCATTCATTTCCTGCATCGATTGTCACTCGTATTCCTCTCCGCCCCCCCACTCCGCGTGCCAAGGATAAGTGTTAAATGAGTGTTTTTCTTTATCATTGTCTTTGCCTTTGACAGATGCATTCAGAGTGGGGGCACCATTCTTTCAAGCAGGGTTATAGGGAGTGAGAGGGTTTTTAGTTTCTGAAGTCCAAACTTCTGAGGCCGCGATGGTTTATGACTAAGGAGGTTGAGTTTGAGAAAGAGGGTTGAGCCGTTTTGGGATGGCAGTGTGTGTGTGTGTGTGTTTGTGTGTGTGTGTGTGTGTGTGTGTGTGGGGGGGGGGTCCTCTGGTCTCCCACGGTCTCCTTGCTGTGGTTTCTCCACATTTGGCTGGCAGGCCGAGTGTATTGTGCACGAGTCCTCTGTGATGTGGCCATGGGAGGATGATGAGTAAGAATACGATGGTGTGTGGGTGCGTGCGTGAGTGAGTGTGTGGTATCCAGTGCTCTGCCTGACACATGGCCCGTGAGGAAATTGCGAGGCAGGCATTCCCCAGGGAGTTTGGAATAAATATTACGCAGCGTTTTACAGGCCAAGCCCCCTCCCCCCCTCTCCCCCCCCCCCCCCCCCCCCTCTCCCTGTCTAATTAGAGGACACACTGTGGGTTTCGTCAGTTACGTAACTTCTGAAAGCTTCCTGCTGTGGAAGGGATACGTTTAACTTCGACTCATCTAGGAAAATGATTTCTAGATTTTGGTTCTGGTTCAAGGATATAGTGGAGGAGGAACTCACATAAACTTCCCTCAGGATTCCATTTATCTACATTAAAATCATGTTTAGGACAGATGTATGATGGATGTACTGTATATCGCTGGTTATAGAGTTAGTTAAGTATGGTTTCCAACCTCAATGTTTATAACACTGAGTTTCTGTTAGATATTTGAAGCCTCAAAGCCTAACTTAAGAAAGCCATGCTGACATCATCGTGTCAACATCAGACCAAAGAGAGATCTATCCAGAGCCGCAGAGGACATATACAGAACAAGTAAAACTCAAGTAGAACTCTACCTAACGAGTCAAACTGACCTTTAAAAGGTCAAACGTGTCCCTTGATATTGTTTCGAATCTTGAAGAGGAAAAGCTCTCCAGATTTGAGTGGAAAACCCATTAGTTCCTACCCCATTATTTTGGGCCATGCATCTATTTATAATACTTAATATGTAGTCTAGAGACTCCCAAAGTATGAGAAAAACCCTCTCTCTGTTTTCCCTTTCTGAAATCCCCCAGTCTGATTTATTTATCTTCATGATGTAATAAGGGGAGAAGCCACAATCCCTCATTACCAACCTCAGTTAGCACTTTACCTTCACCTGTGACAGGCACACTTATATAACCCTGTAACTGGTATTTTGATTCAAGCCGGCAGTTATACATTAAGGGCCTACCAGAGCAGACTGGGCTTTTTGGAAGGCAGGGCTTAAAGCTGGGGTATGTGATTTCTGATTGGTCAAAGTTAACATGAGCTGTACACTTTGACCAATCAGAGCGAGGCTCCGATTCTCTGTTCTTATTGGCTGTTGGGACTGTCCATTCACTTTGGCACGACGTTGTTGGTGAAGAGCGTGTCAGGGAGGGACCATAGGGGAGGGACCAAAGAGAACAAGTAGAGCAGTTGAGGTATTTGGATTCGAATCTCTATCCCAACTGCCATTTTCTCCCCAAATCCTCCTCCCCAGCTTTAAAGAGACAGGCTCTAAAACAGAGCCTTTCAGATAGAGGCTGAAAAGAGTAGATTTAGAAATGGTACTGTGGGAAATATAAATTTATTTTTAGGACACTACACCATGAAACAAGTTTCTACTAGAAAACCATATTTAAAAAGAAATTAAACGGAAAATTTGCATTATATGTGACCTTTAAGGTGTAACCATGGATACTTTACAAACTTGACAAAGACTTTGAGAAGGCTTTGGGAAGCTGTGATCAAACACAGTGGGGCAATGACCACACCTGGCAAGCGTGTTAGTATTTGCCATTTTGACCTGGTGATGGTGCTTACATGAAAAAGGCCAAGGGATCTCTAAACGTAGTACAATTCATCTTGGGGGAGGCATGAAGGTGTTGACCAAATTTCACAGAAATCCACCCAGTAGTTGTTGAGATGTTTGAGGCATTGCCATCCCACGCTGCTCGTGTGGCAGAACATTTAATTGTTATCAGTATTTCTTTGTGCCTTCTGTTGACTCATTTAACCATGTGAGCTCCGGCCTGCATGTTGAGTATATTTCTTGGCCTTCAGCACTGGGACATTTCAGTAACACGACTGATGTTGTATAGGGCTAGGTCTAAGTTGGAGTATCGTGCCGTGCCACAAACCCCCACCCACCCACGTGGCACACCCAGGAGATTGAAACAAGCGCTACGGGGTTAATTGCACACACTGTTCACTGCAGGTTCAGATGGCGTGTTTGTTCAGTCAGAGGTTTTAGGGAAGCTTTGATTGAGGCTAAGCGTTGGAGTGGGTTCAGGCTGCTGTGTCAGTGAGGTGGGCCCAGTGTTCATCATCATCATCATCATCATCAACTCATAATGACGCCAGTACCGCCACTGTTATCACAACCTCTCACACTGTGGGTGGTTTCCTTCTGCATGTGTGTGCGTGTGTGTGGGATTCAATGGTGCCACTGCCCTTGATCCTTTTCTCTCTCTCTCTCTCTCTCTCTCTCTCTCTCTCGCTCTCTCTTGTACCTCTCTCTCTCTCTCTTTCTTTTCTTCTCGCTCTCTTCCTCTGCTTTTTTCCCGTGTCAACTTCTACAACTCCCACAGAACTCCCAAGCAGCTCAGATCCAAAAGGAAGTCCTTCCTGGGATTAATACGCAACACACAAAAGACGCAGGCTCATTGCACAAACTTCCTCGTCAGATTTACCCCCCGTCCCCCCCCGTCCCCCTCCCTCTCTCATTCGTCCTCCCACAGACATCCTGTTTTGTCTCCTGCTACTCCACTGCTCTCCCCTTCACATGAACATAAGCCAGGGAGTAAACAGAAGGGCAATTTATGAGGACAAGGCAGCACGGAAGCACAAAGGAAAAACTCCTAAAAAACAGCCGATAATTCCTTCTATTAGGTCAGGGTCTCTCTCTCTCTTTTGCTCACGTTTTTTTAAAATCCTCCGTTACCTTGCTCCAGTGTTTTTTCTTTCTATATTTTCTTCGAACTTGTTTGTGCTCGCGGACCAAATTCAGTGACAATCTTTTTTTTAGGATCTGGGACCTCGCCAATCATATTACTGCGTCTGCCTCTCAAGCAGTGCTCCTGGAATGAGGGAACCCTTGTTGGGGTTTTTTTTTCTGTAATCAGTTTCCATTATCTGCGGCCGCGGCTGTATAGGCATCAGCTCTCCGTCCTGTCTGCTCATCCGTAGAGCGGTCTATCCAATCCATTTTACCCATCTGCCAATCTCCATCATTTCGATCTCGGCTAGTCCCCTCTTCCCTTCTCTTCTCTGTCTGCCTTCACTCTATCCGTGGCTAATCCATTACATCTTCTAATGACTGTTGTTTCGCTCTATAAAGAAAAGTGTGCAGCAGATTGGCATTTCTGAAGCCGGGTGGCGTGTGTGTGTGTGTGTGTGTGAGTGTGTGTGTGTGTGTGTGTGTGGTTGTGTGTGTGTGTGTGTGTGTGTGCGTGCGTGTGTGTTTATAACTATCACCTACCCAGATATTACAGCCGTGAGAAGATTTCTAATGCCAGAAGTCAAACGATTTCAGCCAGGAAGAAATACAGCGGGTCACTGTTTCAATCGTAACTCACTAGTTCCTCTAGTTTTGTCTGTAAGAATTGCACTTCTCCGTGTAGAACCTCCATCCACAGTGATGAGTTTCAGTATTTCTGCAAGTTCATGTCAGTGATAACAAACATTTGAGTGAATCCCAATTTTTCAAGCCCCATTTACTCTGAAGCTGAATCAAAATAAGTGTAATATCAAGTAGACATATCAACTGACCTTCCATCAAATTCAACCACATTAGCTGGCGTTTCCAACGATAGTTATTTTTACGTAACAAGTGAAGTTAATTTGAATTGAAGTCTACACCCACCCAATGGGTCATGCCAGCAGTTCTGTTTCCAAGCAATTATTATTGGTTGTGACAGAAATCAGTGTCTTTTTGTTTTGTTTGTTTATTTCAGCAGTGCATGGCACAGTAGGCCGATGTCTCACTCTATCATTTCACTCATTCTTTCATTTTACTCACTCAGGCATCATGACAGTGAAGCCGTCCAGCCTCCAGCCCAGCATCAAAACTGGCATATCTCCAGAAGAGTCTGTCCCCTGAACGCACAGAGACAAAATTGATAACAACCCTCCCATGTGTCTCAAGCTGACCCCTCAGAATGTGTATGTAACTCAACTCGGTGCTGGGATTTGAATCTGTGCTGTGGAATTGAAATCTCTAATCCCTTACACTACTTGCTACTAAAATTAAATATTCATTGGCAATTGGGAACCATATAGCCAAAGTAAAGTATAACAAGGCTCGGGTGGCCAATGGGGTGGGGATGACCCCGTTGTTCCATGATTCAAGGCCCTGGGCACCATGAATCATTCAGGGTTTCCCTCTCACTGTGGTCCAACTCCACCTACTACAGCAGTATCTATTTTCTGTCATTACATTACAACTTTGTGAACCGAAAGTCTTTTTCTTTTTTTATTGCTTTTTGCATATTAGGCCACAAAGGAGACGTGCAATATAAGCCTTCTTTGCCATACATGACTCTATTACGCCGGCAGTGACATTAACTGTGCAGTCATAGAAAGCTAGTATATTTGAATTGCATGTATTCCAGAAGATATTACGAGACCGGGAAAAGATATGGCTTTACTGCTATCTCACCTTACCGAACACATACACACACACACACACACACACACATACACACACACACACACACACACACACACACACACACACACACTGCACGCTGCTAGGATTACAATCGGAAAAATAAAAAAGCATCTCTTCTAACAGTTATGGTGCCCTTGAAAATCGTAAAGAGCCATTCGGAGACAAATTAGCAGTTGCAGTCGCTCCGCTTGGAACCCCCCCACTGTGTCGGTCGGAGGCGGCTCCCCCTCTGATTTAAGATCATGAGCCTTCAGTGTACAGCCACATCCGCCTGACAACTCTCTCCATTCATGTGTTTTATGGAATCATCACTGTCGCCACCCGGCAAATGAGAGCAGCAATATTTAGGACAAATGCCACTGTCGAATGGCCCCTGCGAAACAATGCTTTTGAATATTTCATCAGTCTGGAAAGTCATATTAAAGCCGGTGGGGGACGGGGGTGGGGGGGGTGGTACGACATCCATTTCCTAAAGCTGTGTGGGTGTTGCATTGCTGTGTACCTCGCGGGGAGGTAGAGAGATTAGCAGTCGGCACCGGAGCGCTGTTGTGGGCTGATGGGTTTGTTTGTGTTGCAGGGTGCAGTTTCCTCAACGCTGCCAAGAGAGAGGCTGTGTGGAGCGCGCTGGCTGTGGCCTCTCTCTCCGTCGACTGGCTTTCTACACAGCGTCTGTGGAGGCAGAGATAAGCGCTGACACACACACGTAGCGCACTGCACACACACTGAACTCTGTTGACGTATGACGTCACGGGGTGGATTTTTTTTGTGTGTGTGTGTCTGGGCAAGTTTGTGATGTTTTTTGGTGTTAATCTATTTTTAAGAGCCTGGAGGTTGTTTGGTGGGTGGGAGGGCTGGGGGCATCTGGGTGAGGTTCCAACAGGATCTCGGGGGCCAAAGGTTCAGAGCCAGACGGGAGGGACGCAGGGAGGGAGAGAGAGAGAGAGAGAGAGAGAGAGAGAGAGCTTGTGTGGACGAAAGCAAAGGAAAAGGGAATGAAAGACTCTTGGATGACGGTGAAAATGGTTTTGAGCTTGCGGCGCTGGACAGCCTCAGATGCAGCCGTCGTCGCAGTTGGTTATTTTCCATTGACTCCCGTTGCATTTTCATAGGCTCCGGTCACCGAAAACAGATCACCATATTTATTATTAATCCAAACATCTCCCTTCCTCCCACCGCGTCCACTCGCCCTCAAAGCCATGCGACCCTCCCTTTGCCTGGGAGGCCGGGCCAAGCCTCCCTGCTAAGGCAGCTCCAGGTAATGGCCTGTGAAATGACTGGGCTTTTGTTGGTCGGGAGGCTCGCTGGAGGCCCGGGCAGCTTATTTATGGAGCTACTGTGGTCTTTCTCCTGGCCTCGACACCTATAAATACGTGGGGAAGGTTGGCCCGCTAAAACAAACAATGATGTGAGCCCGGGCCAGTCCGAAATAGAATATGCAATTCGGCAGCTCTTCCCTATATAAAAAGAGCTGAACTCTATCTTTAGGTGGGAGGGGAGATGGATTTAGAACTGCGGCGTGAATGCTGGTTCAGATCTAGTGATGACTTTAAGACGTAATGAGACAGCATTAGAGTTTAGAGACTGTGTTGACCTGAACTATACTTATAGCATTTGACCTCCACATCTCAGTGCAGAGTGTTTACAGTGGGTTTTAAAGCAGCCTCAGTTAGTGATGTAATCGGGTCAAACTTCTTACATTTCCTAGAATTGTCTTGAAAATCAATCAGGCACAACTAGCAAATGTTCTTCTCGTTTTCCCCTTTTTTAATGTTTGTCTCTCCCCGGCTTCCGTGCCCAGAACACATCATCTCAGGTTGTAGTTGGAAGAGACGAGGTGTCAGCGAAATAGGTGTTGGCAGGCGGGTTCCATATGCTTAACCTGGACAGGTTTCAACATATATAAAGCACAGCAGTGCACGCAAGCCAACAGTAAGCTACGGTAGATCTGCATAATGGATATACAAGGGGCTCTTGTTAGTGTCTGGTTTTAGTGCAGCAGAGCTGAGCACACAGCGGACAGGGCTGGAGAGCAGCCCAGTCCTGGAGATGGCAAACGTGGTTAAACTGTCATTACCGTGTTAGAGGCAGCTGGAGAGGTGCAAGGGCGAGAGAGAATGAGAGGGAGCAAGAGAAAAGTACGAGTGAGAGAGCACATCCTGTCAGGTTCGCTGGCTTGAATACCTCTGGTTTAGACCAATATCCTGGACCGATATTGGCCTGTCAGTTATTAGCAAGTCATGGTTATCTGAGATATTGACAAAAAAAAAATGTTTTATCCCAGCCTTGAAACGTTCAAGGACGGGTCTGTATTAGACTCATATGTTTGTAATTTTAGCCATTAGTATCATTATTCCTCACCAAGACAACTGCTAATGTCTTTAGAAGGCAGTCCGATGGGGCAGGAAATAAAATCAGCTTATCAGCCATTCTTTATAAAAAAAACAGCAGGTGAGCCAAACTTATTTGGAACAGAAAACCAAGGCTAATGGTGAAATGAATAACCACACTGTCAAATCTGTGGTGGTGGTGAATCAGTTTCCTATGCAAAAAAAAAAGTGTATTTGCAACATTTCCTTGTCAGTCACCACCCAAAACTTAAGTTTCTCAGATAAATGTTATAGCTTGTTTAGCAATGTCGCCTTGTTCTAAGATCTCAGGAATTACTTTGGTGATTGCACTGTCATCGTCACTGACATTGCCAAGCAGTTATATCAATATGTCAATTCTATGCTCAAGGGGGCCCCACTATTTCCATAGGTGAGAGTATAGCATTAAAGTGGCCAATATTAGCTTGTTGAGAGCCCTCATTTGACTATTTGAATTGTTATGTACATCTAGGACGTAACTTTTCTTTTTTTTGTTGACCTTCCTATCTCAATGGAACATCCCAACGGTAGAAATGATGTCCAAAACTTCCAAAAATATGATCAAAGTTGTAATAAACTACAGACGTGTCTGTCGCTATGCCTTGAATAGTGATTATTCCGTTGAATCAACAACAGGAACGTCATTAGCTTTAATGGAGCTTCTCCCTTTTCCACATGGTCCGATGCTGTTTCGCAGTTTTCTGCACTCTGAGCAAAATGATGAAGGAGCCACTGAAAATACCTTGAGTTTTTGCTATCAGCAGTTTCGGTCCAAAAATATCAGCACATAGGCCTTGAAAAACTCCATAAAGGTCAAGCTCTAGCGGAGTTAGCTGGTGTAAAAGCAAACATGCTGTTCCGCCTTGCTGGGAGAGGAAAAGCGGAGAGAGAGAAAAAAAAAAGAGAGAGAGAGAGAGAGAGAGAGAGAAAGAGAAATTGAAAGAGAGAGAGAGCGCAGGAGGAGGAGGGTTTGGAAGGTGTTATTTTGCAGCGTGGTGCCAGGGGAGCTGTGAGGCTTGGCAAAGAGGTGTGTGTTCACATCCCCAGTTTGCCTGCTGCCTGCTTGTGCTGCAGGAGAAAGGGGTGGGATAGAGCGGGAGGGTGAATGTGGGTGAGATGAATGGAAAGACAGTAGGCGGAGAGGCAACGCGGAGACGCACGCCAGGGACAATTTACCAATCTATCACTCTCAGGCATTAATCAAAAGCTAAATGTGAGGCTGGGTTGTATAAAAAAAAAATCTGCATCACCTTAGGTACATGTGCGCTGTTTTTTCGTCGGCTTATCTCTGAAATAGACAGGCCCCTCAAAACATTTTCGTCTCAGGTGTAAAATCGGTGTAAATAAACCACACAGATCTTACTGGGGCTGTAGGCCTATACAGTACACTGCAGCTGACCAAATATGGCTCCGGGATACGAGTATAGTGGAAGGCTATAGCAGTTGCTTGCAAAAACATTCATGATACCGACCCTGTCGCCTGGAGATTACTTTTATGCAACAAATATGTTTTGCCAAATACATTTAAAGTTGAACCTAAATGCTGCCTGGATTATGTTAAACCCACATACACTTAGTGTATGGTCTCCTTAGGGCAGCAGAAGCGAGGTGTAAACAACAGCCGACATAAAGTATTCACCTCACTGTTTATGTTGATATGTTCAAATCCAGCAGACATATACTTTTATTAGAACTTTTTTGGAGTCATGTTTCTCGCCATCCGATGAATATGAGTCTAAATGTTATGCTTTTTGGTCTACAGGGCACAATATCTGGCTTCTTAGCTAAATGCAAAATGTGCATCAGCATTGTTATTTTGTCTGACATCTGCTATGACGAGAGCCGTGAGAGTGAACCAAAACCGTTAACAAGCGAGCAATGAAACCAAAACAGGCGGCGGGAACTGCAGTTCCTTGGAGTATTTATCAGCTGCTTCATTACGACAGTTGGTATCCACTTTTACATTATGTGTTATATATAGCTATTGTAAACATACTGACTATATTTAAGCAAGTGCTGTAAGTTCTAAAACATTGCATTGAAATATTATGTTTCTTTCAAATTATGTTCACTGCACCAAATAAGAATAGACAAAGTAACTCACACACCAGTTGTTATATGCGTAAACTCCCAAGCACACTGCTAAAAATGTCTCTATTGGCAAGTTATTTAAGCTGTGAAAAGGGGTAGGAACTTCTTTTCCAGAACAAGTATCGAAGTACCATGAAACAAGGCAAAATGAAGGCCCACAACAGTGTTATAACCGAAGGTCTATATAACCAGACTTGTTAAGGTGAATATTTTTACACTGCCCTTTTATACATAAAGCACACAGCATGCTGTCAGCACACACACTCAAATGCTGAAGCATGAACTGAACCAGACGCCCTGAGGCTCCCGTTAATGCAGTGTGATGTCAGATGAGGTCATCAGGATGAGTTGATGAATGCAAACTATTAGAGATGAAGTATTCACAACAAGAGGCCGCGGTCGAAACAAGTGATTATTCCCCAATCATTTCGTCAAAATGGCCTAATTGGTCTCACACATAATGCGTTAACCTAAATGCCGCTTTTCACAACACAAAAGAAAAGGCATTGATCGCGGGGGGATCAATAGAATGTTGCCCCGGGGGGTCTCACTGTTTGAACATTTGAAAATGTGTTGTTGTAAAGTGCTGTTCTGCTTTAACAGAGCCCCTCTGTTGTGTGGGTGTAGACAGAGCCTGAGTTGGGAGGGGGAAGAAGCATTGGAGGGTGAGGGTTGAGTCGAGGTGAGGCAGCGAGGGGAGGGGGGAGGGGAGGGGAGGGGGGAGGGGAGGGGAAATCAGAGTGATGACACCAGAGTGAAACTGAAGGTGTTGGTGCAGAGGGGCCGGCGCGCTGTGCGGCTTGGGGATGGCTGTTGACGGAAACTGTGATCTGTCTGTCACTTTGACTCACTGTCAATAGTCTCTGCCCTCACCTGCTGCTGGGTTCTGGCCTGCAGTGTGCTGAGAAATTGGCACAGGCAGCTTGTTGTCATGTTCCAAAAGCTTGTTTTTCATTGGCAGCTGGGACAATATGGCCACGCCCACTACTGCTACATTCATTCCCAAATGGTTGGAATAATTCTGTTTGGTTGTCAGCGGGTGTGCATACACACATTCCATTTTCCATTTTTTTTTCTGTCAGAGTAACATTATTGTGTGCTGCCCAATGCAGCCGCCCCTTGTGCACATGAAAGGATGTCCAATTTAAATGCAAATTTCCTCGTGGCGCCAAAGTAACTATTTGGGCAGCACAGGTTTTGACAGTGTAAATTAATTTGGTTTAAATTGGTTTGATAATGCGTTATTTGATAAAAAAATAATATATCTATATATTTTTTTCATTTGAAAGTAAATAACAGGATACCGACTGCTACGGGGTATCAGGAGGAAAACTCATTTCTGCACAAACAAGAATACCTAATTAAAATAAAACAAATGAATAGAACAGTGGGGTAAACAATGCTGTTGACTTGGCCTTAGTGCGTCATGTGTATGTCCTCTGGAACCCAATATCTGTGGTCAAATAATCTCAGTACAACTCAAGGTTCACTTTTTGGGAGTTTTTCCCAGAGGCTCAAACTGCCTTCTTCAAAATGGAACTTCATGTGATAACAATTGGTCAATGAGCAAGTTCCGCTGTGTCAAGAGGTCTGTAAGATTATAACACATGTTTAAAAGAGGCAAGTCAGAGCTCCCCTGTAGCCGAAAGATTACAGTACACTCCACATAACCGCAACATCCATGGTTTGATTGCTTTTGTTGCATGAGCATCCAAAAAATATACCGTAATCGCATACAAATGTATTTTTATCTCTCAAAAAAGAGAGTTTCAGCCTTCCACCTCTGCATGGCTGCTTTGCGTCCATTCATTTAATCAATTCAAAGTTGTGCAACAGTGAGTACAACTTGTAAAATCCACTAGAAGTTGATGCCGACTTGTGTATTACACTTGATGCCATTTTAATTAGTTATTAGACTAATTGCCCACAATTTCCACAGTTCTTGGAATGCAGTGGAAAATGTATAGCATGGAACTTTAATTCTTAGTACTGTATATAGTTCCTGGAACTATTGAATGGAACTACTGTTGTAGAAGGGACATCAGATTAGGTTGCCCTGCGTCATGGACATCTTTCACTCTTTATTATCTGCTACATTAGGCTGGTATACATTAATCAGCTATTTTCTCAGCTGAATTGAACCATGGTCTCATATACAGTATAAGAGACCAATCTGCACCCATTTTTATATTAGATGTGGTCCACAGACAGTACTTCTAGGCACATGATGGACAGCAAAACCAGACTGATAACCTGCAGCATATGGGGGGGCTCCTTCTATAATTAACCACAGTAGCCACAACAACCTGTAACTTCAGGTGCAGTTTGTTACTGTAACTTGACAATTATGCAAAAGGGAAAAAAGTCTAATTTGCACACAAGTTAAGAAAGAAAAATGCCACATGTCCCCTGCCGAGTTCCGTCAACTGCTCCACAGTCTGTCTGAGAAAAGTTCTGCTCAATTTTTTTCCCGATGCTTTTTTAACAGATTTGGCATAGTGGTCTTCTCCTAATGGTAATGTTTTACAATTAGCTGTGAAAAACAGTGAATGTTTTCCTCCTCGTCTTGGCAACGGCTCTCCTTGGCACAGTGCAATAATGTTTAGCGAGCTCGGAGTTCTTGGCCCAAATCAACAGTTATGATAGACTACCCCAGATGGGATGTTGCAGATGGTCGCATGATCTGGCCTCTACTGGGACACTTTCAGGGGCCTACCCCAAACAGTGTGCATAATAAGCATTTGTGAAAAAATAGTCAACTTTTTTTATGTGACAGCCCGTGTTTTGTTGCTTTTTAACCTTCTCTGCAATCAATAAACACACTGCCTTTGTTTTTTTTAAAGATCACCAGATGTCTTGCTTGCGTTCCTGAGCGAGATTCCTCAAATTCACTTTCACACATCCTGTGCAATACTCTGCATCATATTTCCAGTTCATAATTGCTCTCACACACACACACACACACACACACACACACACACACACACACACACACACACACTCGCAGAGACAAAATCATTCATATCCGTTCAGACGTTTACTGCAGCTGTTATGTTTGTGGCACAGCCCTAACTGCGGTGTTAATCATTTCTGCATGGTGGAGAAAAATCCTCCCATCCCTCTCACCCATCTCACAATTAATCCACATCCTCCACGCTTGGAAGGGTTAACACCGCGAGACGACAAATTATTCCCCAACCGTCCAGGAACCCATGTAAGTGCCTCTGCCGCTACACACGGATTGATCGATTGCTTTGTTTATCAGTCATAAAACTATTAACAATCAATCTTTCTTTTTTTCTCTCCCCCCCCCATTTTTTCTATCCGTCTCTCTCTCTCTCCGACTTCCCGGAGCAATTTTTTTTTTTGTATATGGATGATTATACATTCATTAATGCATGGGTAGTTGTGCGTTAGTCAAATGATCCATGTGCGACTGGAATGCAGCGAACACAGATTACCGCCCAGATGCCCAATGAGGAATCTTTTAATTAACAGCATGGTTTACGTCCCAGGAAAAGACCGCTTTGTGTGTCGGGTGGTCGAGACACAGACAGAGAGAGAGAGAGAGATAGAGTGAGAGACAGAGAGAGAGAAGCTTGAAAGTGAAGGATGGAGAGACAGAGAGAGGAGAAAGGAGGGGAGGTGACCCAATTCTCATGGGAAGCGATTGAACATGACAGCAATAAAAAAATAAAATCTTGAGACCTTATGCGTGTGAGCTGTTCCGGGATGTGTTCGGCAGAACTTCAGTGTGTGACCCTGCAGGGGGTCAGACAGACACCATCTTAGTTTTCCTTCTCGTTTTTATTTTAATTATTTTTCACTTAAGTTTAAAGCTCCTAGACATGGCTGTGCTCTATGGATTGACTCAAAGTTTCAATCTGTTGCATAAAGTGCCATCTCACTGGATACATTTTTTTTTTTTTAAAACACACAGTTGTTGTTTTCGTCTGTGCACTTTCTTCAACTCTCTTTTTTGCATCTTCGAAGGACATGCTGCTTGAATTGTTTTTTTTTATTTTCTCAGTATATATATACGGAGGAGAGCAATATTCCTGTGTCCATCCTCCTGCCGCATTGAATAATACATCCAGACATGCTGTCAGAGATCAGTTGACCCTGAAACTATTGGATTCCACATTAAAAGGCCCCAGCGCAGAGTTCTGCAGACAGTTCAGCTAATCTATGCCCAGACCTTGCCTGAGGGCACGCAGCGGTGAGGTAAACGTGGCTTGAGTTATCGTACACATGTCCATCCAATTAACGAACCTCCATGTTTTGACCGCGCACATGGAAGATGAGGGAAAAAACTTAAACATACACACACACACACACACACGCAAACACACACACACACACGCAAACACACACTCACATTCATAAGTGCTTAGAGGCGGTGTGTTATGTGTACTTCTTTAAAAGATCAAGACAAGGCCAAACAGCAACAAACGCTCTAGCATTAGAGTTGGCAATAGCCCTGGGGGTTTTAAAGTTTTATTTGAATCTTATTTCAACCGAGCATCAGCCTATACAGTCTGGTGTACTGTATGCACCAGTGGCTAATCGCTTACACCGCTGTAATTCCTCCTAGTCCGGCCGCTCGGAACCTCTCATAACCGCATGCTTATTGCAGAACGTGTTCCTTTGGATAGCATCAATTATTGACACTAATGCTCAAGTCTTTTTTTTTTGTTGCCTTGGACCAAAGTGTCATAATCGACCGGTGCGGAATCGGCAATAAAAGATTCATCGGTGCAGTGTTGTACTGATGAAAAGCGTATACTTATTGAGGGGTTGCATGCCAAGACTCTGTTTAGGAGGAAGGAATGAGCCAAAGAGAGGGAGAGAGAGAGAGAGAGAGAGAGAGAAAGAGAGAGAGAGCGCAATAGAGTGTGTGTATTCCAGTAGGGATTAGATAACATGAGTTCATCAAGTTTACAGTTATGTTTTCCTCCCCGAGGCAAATGTGCTGGCATTTGTGTCTGTGGATGACTCTCTCTCTCTCTCTCACACACACACACACACACACACACACACACACAAACACACACACATACACACACACACACACACACACACACACACACACACACACACACACACACACACACACACACAAACACACACACACACACACACTCTAACCTCACCCTCTCTCAACAGTCTGACCTTCCCCCTCTTCCCCGTCAGAATGTCAACAAAGACACAACAAAACAACATGTAATGTCATTTGCAATCTCTTCCCTTCTCTCCTTCTAAGGGCGTGAGTTGAGGTACATGTAATCCGGAGGCTTGTGACTCTCTATGACTGTCGCTTGTCCTGGGTTGTTGATGTTTGTTTCTAGTGCAATTGCCCTGCAATCCTTCCACAACAAACGCTTCGACTGCCTTCACTGTGTGTGTGTGTGTGTGTGTGTGTGTGTGTGTGTGTGTGTGTGTGTGTGTGTGTGTGTGTGTGTGTGTGTGTGTGTGTGTGTGTGTGTGTGTGTGTGTGTGTGTGTGTGTGTGTGTGTGTGTGTGTGTGTGTGTGTGTGTGTGTGTGCGTGTGTGTGTTTCATCAGGAAGAGAGACAAGAGGAAACCGATAGAGACATGACAGGGCGACAAAGTATGGCAGAGAAGGCGAGTTGGAGGAGTATCACAGAGCATATATACAGCATTATGATGAAAGATGGAGATATAAAGTTGAAAAGGCGAAGTGTTGTTGCAGCACTGGCAGACGATCTGGTAATCATTATAACTATGGGAAACTTCTGCTGGGGGGGGGGGGGATACGCGCGCAGATCTGAGCGCAATTCAGAGCGCTGGATCAAAAAAAAGTGTTGTAGGACCGTATGGAATATGTTTCCCGCACAGCTATACTTCTAACGCTTATCCAATCATCTCAATTTTTCTCATTTTTCCCTCTCTCTTCATCTGTAATGCTTTCTGGTTTGTTTGCAGCTGTTATGGCTAAAGGCTTTGTATTGAGTCCTTGTTTCACCTTGTATCTACTTAGAAAAAGTTTATCTCCAGTCCCCCCCCCCCCCCCCCCCCCCGCCCCCCCTTGCTTTTTCAGAGCCATGTGGTTAACGCAGGAAACCCCGTCACTTTACCGCCCCTGACTTCTGACTCTGTGCGAGGGCTGAAGTGTGTCCCAATAAGGGAGCGCTGCGGTGAATAGTGGCAGCCACAGAGGCACGGGGCTTAGCCGATCAGTAAGACACAAACTCCTCACACCAGCG
The DNA here is from genome assembly GCF_949987685.1 of Ammodytes marinus. Classification (NCBI taxonomy): domain Eukaryota; kingdom Metazoa; phylum Chordata; class Actinopteri; order Uranoscopiformes; family Ammodytidae; genus Ammodytes; species Ammodytes marinus. Next base: position 20,127,331 of record NC_137221.1, read on the forward strand.
AGATTTCAGCCCCAGCTTAAAGGCTTCGGGGGGGTGAATGGATTTGGACTAACATCACATGAAATTGCTTCTTCAAAGTCTCCTTATCTAGGCACGGGGAAAATCTCAAAATGGTTTTGCGAGTGGTTTTACCGCTAAAAAACATGCAATCACATTTCACCCTTTTTTAAATTACATACTTAGCTAGTTTCTTTGGCGGGGGCAAGAGGGTCAAGTGCTTAAAGATTTGTCCCCTTTCAGTCCTTTTCAGAAAGGTGCAATATTCGTGTTATCTCGCTCTCACAGCCAGACGACCGGCCGTTCTAAGAATGCATAATATTTCTGCCCGATGAATACTGATGAGCATTACCCAGACGCATACGCACACATATACGGTGGTCTAGTCCCCGCCCGTGCGATTGAAATTGGGCACGAAAAACAACACCCCCCCCCCCCTATAGGGCTGATGGGGGGGGGAGCCATCTGAGAGACTTTAACTGGACTAATCTGATAAGTACGCAGAGCTGAAACCAGCACTGTAAGCTGTTGTTTGTTCACCTGAAATATGGCACATCAGCAGTAATTTTACATTGCTTGACAGTCACATTTCCCCAAAGGAGGCCAAACATGCATCCAACATATGGAGAGAGAAAAAAAGAATGGAGTGACAAAAAGTGGAACTCAGAAAATGAAGTCATGCATCATTATCACAGCAGAAAGCCATCAGGGATTTCTGACTGTGATTACAGGTGTGATGGCGCCGTGGTGACCAGGCTACGCATGTGGCGCTGGCATCACCCCCGGACACTCTAATCAAGGTGGTGATTGGCCTCCTGGGTAACTGTCACGTTAAAGGTGAGACACTACAGGCAAAAAACATTTGCTTTTCACATGAGTTGTTTGGCTATTTTGCTTCCATAACATGTCTTCTTTCATTCAAGTATATAAAAGATCCAGAATTCACAATTAAGTGTTTATTTGACTGAACCATGTCTGTCTGTGTCTGTATATTTCTCCTATACAACCATATTTAACAGCTATTCAATATTAGTGTTCTCAACTTCTAAAGCGCACTTAACTTTATAAAATAATCCGGAGCACTATTCTGAAGGTTCCAACAAACGTTGGTGATTTAATTGTCTGATTTATGATACATTTTCCCTCTTTAAAACATACCAAAATTGCGTTTTTAAGACCTGCACATTATAGTTTTTGATTTATAAAATGAAAAAAGGCTGTCTCCAAAGTCTGTTCTGTAAAAAGTGTTGGACATGTTTACCCTGTTCACCTGTTCAGTGTCTTGCCTGGTATGCAACACATTCCAACAAGTAAAACAGTCTGCAAAGGACATGCAAAAACATTCAGAAACGCTTAAAAAGTGTGTTTAGTGGACTAAAAATAACATTTTAATCATCAATCTGATGTTGAGTATCAGACATAAGCCTCCGTGTAGCTTTTTCTTGCTGACCGCCCTGTTACATAAGCTCCCTGCCGTGTAAAAGAGGTCAAGGGAATATGGAGTGAAGTCCAGCCGTTAGGACACGCAGTCGTCCAGGTCAAAACTGTTTCAAAAATGATCATTTGCAGGCACACATGGCAGCCACTTTCACAACACTTCACACCTTATTGTATTCCATGTGGCCACAGCTTCAAGACTGCCTCATGACCTTAATGACTCGCATGTGACTTCAGCCAAACCATCCATGTGATGTGACATGAATGTGAGGATAACCATCAGGGATTTGCATTACATTACTGATGATAATGCATCGTGACCATCAACAGTTCAGTCAGACATCCACGCTGCATTAGCATGCTAGCAACTGCTAATGTAGCCTCGAGGTTAGCTGAGGTGACGAGAGGGCTACATAGGTCTGATGAGCTCTCAAAGTTCTACGGTTAGGTTTTTTTTTTTCATTTTCAAACCTGTAGCCAACTGACACGGACTCAAGTGATCACCTGAGGATATGTATCAGACTTCACACAGCTCTGTCTGCAGCCATACAAGGCTTTACCCTGCAATACATGTAAATAGACTGTGTAAAATGTATGTAGTTCCCTTTTTTATTGATTTACAAAAAAAGAGTCCCCAGTATTCGAGTCCCAGACACCAAAAAAGACGATTGAAGTTGTGTCTGAGTCGAGTCGTCATTACTTGGGTTTGAGTCCAGGTTGTGTTTTAATCTGAGTGGATTTGTTTGTTGAAATGTAGACCAATGTTTGTTTGGTCCTCATCAATTGCCCATTGTCTACTTTGCTTACATTTGCCATTACCGACTTGCCCTGTGCAGACCTATTATGGCTGCCTGCACTATTGCTATATACAGGTGAAACTCATATAATTAGAATATCATGGAAAATGAATTGGAATTGAGGCAAGAATTCATGCAAAAGGGGCCCAAACCAAGTACTGAGTACATAGGCAAGGCAAGGCAAGTTTATTTATATAGCACAATTCAGACACAAGGCCACTCAAAGTGCTTTACAGGGGCAAGATTAGAGTACATAAAACACATTATAAAACATTTAAAAGCAAATAAAATAAGCAAATAAAATAAAAATTGCAGGTTAAAATGGAAACAAAAAAGTCTTCAGACTCGATTTAAAAGAACTGAGAGTTGCAGCAGACCTCAAGTTTTCTGGGAGTGTGTTCCAGATTTTTGGTGCATAATAACTAAAAGCTGCTTCTCCTTGTTTAGTCCTAACTCTAGGGACTGTAAGTAGACCTGTCCCAGATGCATTATGCATTATTATACTTTATATAGGGCCGACATTTCTGTATTGAAAATTAGGGCCCCACCGATTATATCAGCCGATTTTCGCAGATTTCGGAATTATCGGCATCGGCCGTTTTTTGCCGATTTGAATTTTTATTTTATTTTATTTTTTAAGCAATCATGTGTGAAATGTATTTCTGCCCTGGAGGTAGCCTAATTGAATAGCATTAATGCTATAGCCTATTTACAGCAGCAGCAGGTGTGTTCTAATACATTGGATTAATTTACACTGGACAGTTCCCCCTGCAACGAAAGGCTTGACATATCTCACTTTGCATGTAATGAGTCTATATAATATATTAGTTTCACCTTTTAAGTTGAATTACTTAAATAAATGAACTTTTGCACGATATTCTAATTTTTTGTTTCACCTGTAGTGATGATATAATTAGATTAGTATAAGAATAATATGGCCAGGTGTTCACATGTGGTAAATTGTTTGAATTGTGTGATTGAACCAGTGGTGCCAGACTCCTCTATCACTGAGTGCATAGCATGGGGTAGTACAGTAAGTAAGCATAGAGGGATTTATTTGCACTGATCTTTGTGACACTCCAGGCTATTCAGACAGGTGTCAAGCTATAGAGCTTGATGATGTTGGCTCGTTTGGACTTATTCCAGAGTGCTCGTATTGATCCTGGCTGACTGGTACTATGCCCCAGGGCACTCTCTCTTTCTCTCAACCTCTGGCAGTTGATTTTCACTCAGAGATGGTGTTTGAGGAGAGCTCCTGCTGAGAAAAACTCCAGAGAAGGAATCAGAGGGGCCCCTGTTCAAGTTAAGCCTAAATTATAGGGCGTCGTAATCAGCAAACGCTTTTTATTTTTTTCTTCTTTCTCAATCAAGTGAGTTCTAAAATATACATGCTCGCCACGTGTTTGAGTTCACAAGGGTTTTTCTGCTCGTTTTCCGCCAACACGGTGGCTTTTTTGCCGCTTACGCACACTCTTTCGCTCAGTTCCAAACAAACCGCTAACATAATACACACTTTCTACCCTTGATTTTTCCCTGTAACAACATGCAAAACGTACGCACTTGAAAGACCTGGGTGTGTAGATTAAATCACCGCTGTGAAATAGGAACTGGCCACAGAACAGAACATGGCCCCACGGACATTTACGTACGTATGAAAATCGGGATATCGTCTGAATATGATGAAGTTGTTGCATTCCTGCGACACGTCTTCATGACACAGTCTGATTCACCGCTGATTTTCTGAGGTTTTTGGTCTGGCTGTGCAGGGAGCGATAGAAGTTATTACGGAGAGAAGTAGGCTAATCCATGGAGGATCTGGTTACTCTCACATCATTCACTCAATCAAACAGCAGGAATCCATCCCTCTCTCTCTGCCTCTCCTTCCCTCTCTCCCTCTCTCTCACTCTCTCTCTCTGTCTCTCTCCCTCTCTCTCTCTTTCCTTCTCCCTCTCTCTCTCCCCCTCTCTCTCTCTCTCTCTGTCTCTCTCCCTCTCTCTCTCCCTCCCTCTCTCTCTCAGTGGTTATATATGTATCACAGATTCAGATGGAACAGATTACTCACCACTCCTCCGCTGTCCTCCGCCGTTCACCGCTTTTGATCCTAAACTGGTACGAAAATTATTCTTGGAAAAAAAGGGACAGTGAAAAGCACATTTGGTAGAACACACACTCACACAAACACAACAACACATATACACACACACACACACCAGGGTGCAACCCTCCCATTGGCTTAGCATGTTGAATAACCTGTGTTGCATAACTGAGGTCAGATATAAAAAGAGGCACATCATCCCCTAAAACACACACACGCACGCACACACACACGCACACACACACACACACACACACACACACACACACACACACACATATTTCATGCTCTATCTGGGTCACAGAGTACAAGAGAAGTAATAACACACAAGTCATTTCAGATTACATAGCCGGGATCAATAGCACTCACTGTCTGAAGCATGAAAGCTTCATTTTTTGCCCTGGCCCTTCGCATGAAAAGGGCTGATTGTTGGCGGGATTGACTATTTTATGGCATGATGATGATGGTGGTGATGATGTGGGCCCACACACACAAACACGCACACACACACACACACACACACACACACACACACACACACACACACACACACACACACACACTGATTTATACAGCATGAGCATACATCATATGGACAGCATGTCATCAAATTGTGAAAAGGGAGAACTGAGAGATGTGAACAAGATGTTTAAACAGGATACAGACACACCTCATTCAGACAATCATGGCGAGGCAGCAGGGAAATCTATTTACACTGACACCATGCTAAACAAGTTCACACTATTGGTCCATGGTATATAGGTAATATGAAGAAAAGGCTTGTGCAATTACAACACACAAACAACACAAAGAGATTAAAGGAATAGTTCAACTTTTGAGACGTTTTTTACTCTGAGCTATAAGAAGATCGATACCTAACTTGTCTGGTTCAACATTAAGGCTGGAGGCAGATAGCTAGACCCGGCTCTGTCAGAGAGTAAAAAAAAAATCTTTTCATTAAATTCTCTAAAGGTCACAGGTCTAAAAAGTCAATGCCCGGCCAATCCGCTGTTTCAGCACATAACTCCTTGTGAAACGTCAAACATTTACTTTTTCTTTTTCTGTTTTTTTTTTTTTACAAATAACACAAAGAGCTGTATGGTGAGTGAGGGGTGGCAGGCGTATTTAAAAAAAAAAAAAAATGAAAGTTAGACCTTTAGACAGGGCAAGGACAGCTGTTTCAGAAGGCAGCGGCATCAATAGTCTCATTAAACTCTTGAAGCAAATAAATATACTGCAAATACAAATTCCATCTTGCTTTAAACCTGCATTAACACATTGTTTCGACACAGGGGGCACTGGAAACCGGTCATGGAGAAACCACTGATGCATTATCACATTGTATAGTCTGTATGTATGATGACCTTGTTGGAAAGAACAGTCGCCTATTCACACACATGTAGTAGCAGATACGCAGTGACAGTGAGGTGCACCGCTGGGGTGAAAGGCGGCAACCGCCCCTGGCCTTTTTGTACAGAGTGCCTTATAAGTGCCCTTTTTCAAATCTTTATTCAAACCTGTGTATTTAACCTGTAAGCTAAATGGGACTTCAACACTTGTTCTCATAGAAGAGGCATTTGAGCTACTAAAGTGTCTGTATGGTTTGACCTTAGTAACACATGAGCACCTCATTCATCTTAAAGGGTGTACCTTTTTAGCCCCTAAGGTCACATCGGAGAAGCATCTGAGTGGCTGTGTGCATGTGTGCTTTTGTGTGTGTGTACACCTTGGCCAATATGCACTCTCCTTGTAGCTCTTTGTTTGGTCTCCACCATCTCCTCAGACATGTACGTGGAGATCTAAATGCTCCAGTGTGTTCCCCCAGCTAGTTTCTAATTGTTTGTTGTTTGGTTGCTCAGTGTACAGTTGTTTTCATCTGAAAAAAGCCGCCTGCTGAGTCTGAAATTGGGGCTATATGAGAGGGTTGGGAGTGAACCGAAACTATGAAGCAATTAAAACTATGAGTTGAAAGATACTGAGAGGCTCCATAGAGCTGAGGGAAAGCATAAAGTAGGGTTAGGATTCTCTGTGTGTACATGCACCATAGGAGTGGTAAATTACAATACACATAGTGAGTGGACCCACGCTTAGTGTTGATATAAAAATATTGATCATAGCCCCTTTAAGCACCCATTGAACCTTATCAGTAAATTGGCTTCACTGATGCAAGATTTATGGTGTTTATGAATACATATACAGAGCATAGAGTATGCAGTTTGATGAGAGACACAGTGTTATATTTATGCAATCTTGCACAGTTTCCCCCTTTTCAAAGAAGCATAAAAACACATATTTCCATCCTTCTTTGTGGTTTATTTGTCCCTCCGTGTGTTCTGTTTTCACTTAAGCGTTAATTTGATGGTCTTTTTTTTTCTAGAAATGAACACATTTCCACAGAAATAAAGGGGACACTTAGGACCATAGCCAAGGAACAAGGAGATTAGATTTTAAGTCGTTTCCACTATAATGCACGAATCATTTCTCTAGCCATAACCATTAAACTAAAAGAGATGACTTGATTCTAATTCATGAGATTAGGGTTGCCAAGAATTCTTAATGGCAAGAAAAAAGGAAGGATTTTCTTTGATTGATTTTTTTTTAAAGCATGGTTTGGAAATATTTGTACTTTGTGAATGTTCCTTAAGGCTCAAAGTATAGGGAGCCCTGTTTCCCCATATTCAGGTTAATAAAAAAGATGGCAGTCCTCAAACACCCCATGTCTTCACATCTCATCTAATGTTTCTACGCATGCACACACAGAGACACACACACACACACACACGCACACACACACACACACACACACCCACACACACACAGGCACGCACACAAACATTCCTGCTTTGATACAAATCCCCGTGGTGAGCTTCCATCATCTCCAGCAATAACGAGCTGTCATTGGCCCTCAGTGATGTATCTGTCTGGATGTGTCAGCGGAGCAAAGCAGGCTGACTGAACGTTCGGGGGCTAAAGCAGTTCTCCACTTCCAAGGCCTGCCAGTCAGCGCTGGGGGCACCTGAGACAGCCCCGTGTCGGTGAGGGATCATTTCTGAAAGGGCTGACACCGGGATCAGAAGGAGGGGAAAAAAAGCAGCCATGTCGACGTTTTTGACCCCACCCCTCGTGTGCGTGGAATAGAAAAAAGAAAAAGAAAAAAAAGTTGAGGTGAAGACAGCGGAGTAAGGTGACGAGGTGCGCTGACAGCTAAATGCCAAACAGGTTGTCTCGGGGGGAAAGAAGGAGGATTTGATATCTGACCGCCGCCCTATATTAAAGATAAGAGATGCCGGCACATCTGAGTTATTAAAGTTTTTAGTGATAGGGGGTTTATATAAACATTTGCATTGACACGGTTGGGAATGGCTTTAAAATATAAGTCAGCGGGCACATTGGATAATATTCATATTTGAATGTCGCAGTGATACAAGATAAACCTAACTAACCCCCCTATAGATAACACCACCAGATTCAGCCATCACAAACACCTACAGTATACAGTACACATGTAATGTATTCCCCCTCCACATTGCGTGAGATATATTATCTAGCCTTTCTTTATTGTGTCGGTGATAAATGCGGCGCACATTAACTCCGCCAAATGTGTTTCTCCCTATATTGTTATCAACAATAACATGGTGGGGGCCCTTGCTTTTTCTTCCTCCTTCCTCCCCTGACCTTCAAGCGGCGGCCTGCAAAGCCAGCACAAAATATGCATTTAGAAGAAGCAGCAGGGGTTGGATGTGAGGCAGGCTTGCGGGAGATTGCTTTCTTTTGTACGGCGTCATGCGGGAACATGCATCACTGTCCGCCTCCGACAAACAGCCGGTAATATGCAGAAATATTAAGTAGGATCAGCAAATAAATATATGGAGTGGAGCTAGCGCTGTGACAGATGTTGGCTATTTGCATGGGGCTCCTCCGTCATGTCATTAGCCAACTCTCTCTCTCTCTTCTCTCTTTCTCTCTCTCTCTCTCTCTCTCTCTCTCTCTGTCAGCCAAGCGGGCCAAAACCAATGAACTGGCTTCAAGCTGTTGAGGTGCTTTGTGTGTGATCGAGGAGCTTGTGGCCGAGGGAAGACCCGTGAAGTATCTACTTTAGCCTCTGCAACCAGGTGTTTCGATTGCCTTCCTGGCAATGCCATTTGTTTTAACTTACTATGGGAGTGTGTGTATTTACCATGTTGCTGACCTGGCTTCTGTAACTTGATATTGCCTTAGTCCTGGAGAGAAGCATGGGTCCGTTTCAAACCTTTGAACCCGCAATAATACCCAATACTTTAACATTTATGGGGTGTGTGTGTGTGTGTGTGTGTGTGTGTGTGTGTGTGTGTGCGCGTGTGTGCGTGTGTGTGTGTGTTTGTGTGTGTGTGTGTGTGTGTGTGTTACCTTTTATAATAAACATTGAAGCACACACACACACACACACACACACACACACACACACTGTGCATGTGTGTGCCACATGCTCCTTGGCTGAGCCGTATTATTCTTAGCATTTCTTAGAAGGCAGCAACCGCGCCGTATTAAAGATTGATTTAGTCAGTGAAGCAGAAAGTGTGTATTCGCTTCTGTTCTCTGTGAATCCGTGGTCAAGACCGCTGTGCTTCATACCGGTGAAAACACACACACACACACACACACACACTCACACTCACACACACACATACTTGACTGTATGGCTTGGGGGACGCTGCAATAGCGTCTTGACCCCCACCTACCTAGCCGAACATAAATGAGGAAAAGAGAAAAATACAACACAGAACAATCCCCTTTATTAACCCCCTTCAGGAGTGTACATGGCTCTCACAATCAGCCGCGGCATTGTTCATGCACCGCTCAGCTTATTGAGCACGTCGCACCCGACTGCTCTAATAGCGTGGGTCATCAAGCACTATTCAGGATAGGCAGGAGGAGAGAGAGAGAGAGAGAGAGAGAGAGAGAGAGAGAGAGAAAGAGAGAGAAACAAGTATTGATTTAAAAAAATGTCTTGTTCTGTTATTTTTAAAAGCTTTCTTCTGTATTTGTTTCTCTCTCTCTCTCTCTCTCTCTCTGAGCTGGCAGAGACGGCCTCAGGTCATGGTTGGGGAGTTTATAGAATGCTGTGTGATCTGTGTTTTTTACCTGTCTTTGTGTGTGAGTAAGCGTGTGTGTGTGTGTGCATGTGTGTGCGTGTGTGTGTGTGCATGTGTGTTGTTTGTGTGTGTGCACCTCGCATGAATGTCTCAAATCTTGTCAGCCGCAGAATACATATGAGGAGGCAGGAGAGTCATATATCTGACAAAGTGCGGCCAATAAAGTATAATTCATGACTGTTACAGTGGCCGTGGATGGGAGTCATTACTCTTGTGTGTTGCCGTGCGCCTATAGTATATCAGGCCTCAGAACAACAGCCCTCATCACTATATTGATTGCGCTACACCTTCTGAAACATGTTCTTGAGTGTGAGCAACAGAGTGCAAGATATAGAAAGAAAGAAAAATAGGCTATGAGAATAAGATAGATGTTGAAATAGAGATGGAAAAGTGTCTTAAGATTGCTGCAGTAAATGTATGTGGTGTGTGTGTGTGTGTGTGTGTATGTGTGTGTGTGTGTGTGTGCGTGCGTGCGTGCGTGCGTGCGTGCGTGTGTGTGTGTGTGTGTGTGTTTGTACGTGTGCTCAAATACACATACACACACACACACACACATACACATGCTGGGTTGGGAAGGTACCCTATACACACATAAACTCTGTCACAGGCTTATTGCTAATATTCAGGCCAGTTATCATTGCATCGAGATATACAGTCATATGAAAAAGTTTGGGAACCCCTCTCAGCCGGCATTATAATTGACTCTGCTTTCACAAAAAAAACATAAAAGTGGTATGTCTTTAATTTACCAGGAACAGCTAAGTACTGGGATGTTTTCCAAACAAAGATTTTTTGAAAACCAGTATTTAGTTTTATTAAATAAAATAAAATGTGAAAAACTGGCTGTGCAAAAATATAGGAACCCTTGTGGTCTTGTTGATTTTAATGCCTGTAACAGCACGTAAAACTGATGACTTTAAACACAAAGTTGGTTGGATTATGTTGTTAAGCCTTGAACCTCATATAAAGGTCTGTTTAATCATGAGAAAATGTATTTTAGGTGCCTAAATGCAAGTTGCACTTCTCTTTGACTCTCTGCTGAAGTGAGACAGAATGGGATCATCAAAACAGCTCCCAAAAGATCTGAAAAACAAAGATTGTTCATTGTCATGGTTTAGGGGAAGGCTACAAGAAGCTTTCCCAAAGGTTTCAATTGTCAATTTCGACTGTAGGGAACGTTGTCAGGAAATGGAAGGACACAGGCATAGTGGCAGTTAAACCCAAGCATGGAAAAAAACAGGAGCGACATAGGTGGAGGATTGTGAGAATGGTTGCACACAACCCACAGATCACCTCCAAAGACCTGCAAGAACATCTGGCTGCAGATTGTGTATCTGTACATCGTTCAACAATTCAGCGCAATTTGCAGCAAAACAAGTGCTTTTTATAAAGACCAAATAACTTAATTTTTGTCTCATCAGTCCAAAGCATTTTCTTCCAATATGAAGCTGGCTTGTCTAAATGAGCTTTTGCATACTCCATGCAACTGTATCTGTGGCGTGGGCGCAGAAAGGGCTTCCTTCTCATCACCCGGCCATACAGATGTTTTGGTGCAAATTGCACTGAATTGTAGAACCATGTACAGATACACAATCTGCAGCCAGATGTTCTTGCAGGTCTTTGGAGGTGATCTTTGGGTTGTGTGCAACCATTCTCACAATCCGCCGCATATGCCGCTCTTGTACTTTTCTTGGTCTGCTAGACCTGGGTTTAACTGCAACTGTGCCTGTGTCCTTCCATTCCCTGACAACGTTCCTTACAGTAGAAATTGACAATTGAAACCTTTGGGAAAGCTTCTTGTAGCCTTCCCCTAAACCATGACAATGAATATTCTTTGTTTTTAAGATCTTTTGGGAGCTGTTTTGATGATCGCATTCTGTCTCACTTCTGCAGAGAGTCGAAGAGAAGTAGAACTTGCATTTAGGCACCTAAAATACCTTTTCTCATGATTAAACAGACCTTTATATGAGGTTCAAGGCTTAACAACATAATCCAACCAATTTTGTGTTCTCAGTCCTCAGTTTTACATGCTGTTACATGCATTAAAATCAGCAAGACCACAAGGGTTCCCATATTTTTGCACAGCCAGTTTTTCACATTTTATTTAATTTCATAAAACTAAATACTGCTTTTCAAAAAATCTTTGTTTGGAAAACATCCCAATACTTAGCTGTTCCTGGTAAATTAAAGACATACCACTTTTATCTTTTTTGTGTGAAAGCAGAGTCAATTATAATGCCGGCTGAGAGGGGTTCCCAAACTTTTTCATATGACTGTACAGCATGTGTTGTCCGCTCCCTGCAGTTTCCATCCGTGTAGACAGTGCAGTTTGTTCTTCTAACCAACAGTACAGGACATTGTTTCTGCGATTGAAAGAATTTAGTCGCGCGGGCCACAGCTGCCTCTCTGCGGACGCGCTCGCTAATGTGTTGCATGTGAAGGAACATTTTCATGTGATCATCAACCATCTCCCTCTTTCATGGAGGCTTGGTCCCTTGGGGAGAATGCCGCTGTCTGTGGTGTTTTTTTTTCTGTCAATTTTTACACTCTGCGTTATTGGTGGTGGTGATTGCCATTTGGCCTTTTTTGCTGTTTGTTCACATGACACACGTGGTCAACTTCAACCCACAATGAGTGCACAGTTTTCCGTTTTATGAGAAAAAAAGTATTCATGTTGTATCACACACACACACACACACACACACACACACACACACACACACACACACACACACACATACACACACACACACACACACAGGCATACATGGACACACACACACACACACACACACACACACACACACACACACACACATACACACAAACATACACACATGTACACCATAAATACACACAGAAGAAAGACATTAGTGGCACTTCAGAAGTACCCAGGAGGTTTATTGGCACCTCTCCAGCTACAAGGCTCCACTCTGTACCGTGGTCCATGCTGGGCATGAACCAATGGTTAACCCCTACAAACCATATTACTGTAAAGGGTCAGTGCACTCAAAACCACACGTTGCCTCACTTTTATTTGTTGGCATTATTTTCAGTGGCCTTGATTTTGTGGTCTCAATGGAGGGAGACATTTGTGGAGGTGGATGGAATGAAGTCTGTGTTGAGTCGACAATACTTTTTTCAGTGGGAAGTATAGTACCAATGTTTGCTTCACACCAATGTTACAACATTATCAATGACACAAGTTCTGTGAAGAAAACTTGTGATGGTTGACACATGAACCCCATAAAACAGCAACACATTTCCTTTTTTACGCATTTGCATTTGTTTGATTAAAACAAAGACATAAAGTGTTAATTACTGAGCGTAAGTGGAACTGACAGAGGTGATTTATGTTTTTTTTTTATCTTTGGACAGAGCCAGGCTTACTGTGTTAGAGGGCAATGGGTCCTTCAAAGGGAAAAGGGAGAATGTTTTGAGTTGATGTCAGTCACATACTATACTATGGATGACTCCTGATGACGCCTCTGTTTTCATTTGAGCTGCTGCCGGGCTGTCATACACTAGTATCATCTCATTTCCTGCGTCAGAAATATTCCATCACACGTCACTTCAAGTTCCCTCACTCTGATTAACAATGTATTTAGCCTTTTTTTTCCCCCTGATTCTGTCTTTCTTCATTTAATCAACCCCCCCTCATGGACCGTTCTTGGACTTGATGGAACCTCAGATTTTTTTATGCCTGTTTTGATATACGGGCGTATTAAAAACGGACGCTTTCCGTTTGACGAGCGTGGTTTAATCTAAATCAAGATATGGCTCCCCAGAGGCCCCCCCCCCCCCCCCCTGTGCTGTAATCATGTCAAACTGGGCGATACCCACCTCACTGTCACTCTCTCTCCATCTCGCTTGATCATCATCTGCATTGCAATTATTGAGCAGATTTAAGATGGTATCTGGCTCTTAGGTAATCAGCGGGAGAATGGGAGTAGATGTAACGTTATATGGCTATGTTGTTAATCTCAACGAGCTTGCATCAAATAGCTCATACGCGTGTGTGTGCCTGGGGGATATATACAGTATGACATCTGGACTTTAGGGTGCTACGTGATGGTCTCAAGGTTAAAACTGTAGATAGTTGAGTATTGAAGCGAGAAAAAAAAAATCTCCCAACTAGGAAAAGAAATAATTGGAAGTGGATGCTGTTGAGGTTGCAGAAGTGAAGACAATTACTCGCCCAATAAATGTGTTTTAATGCGCTGGGGCCTATATACAAGCGTGCCTGGGCGATATTATAAAGTCTGTATATTACTTAATCAAGCAGTCATGTTAATTGCGTAATAGGCTTGTATATCTCCATGCTGTCTCATCTCATCTACATATTTACGCCTGTGTTAATGAGGAGGGCTAGATTAAAGAGGGGGGAGGGAGGGAGGGAGGGAGGGGTGGCGTTACAGGCCCCTCCCTCTGTATCGTTGATTTATTTATACTCATTAAGCTGAATTGCACAGATCCACAATCCCATATGCAATAAGGAGAGGGTTGTACTAAATTGCTGCAAACCGTACTGTCACGACTGATATAAAAAGCATTTTGTTCATACTATAAATGAAGAAATGATCGAGGACAAGATGGAAAGAATCCTGTTGAGGCAACATTTTAATATGGCAGAATGGGGAGGATGAATGAGGGGAATTCTTGGAAATTAGAAGTGGATGGAGAGAGTGAGGGCTCCTTTTTTTCGGGACGTCTTTGCTGCAGGGGTCCGCATAGTATACAGCAGCGGGGGGGGAAAAAGCCTGTTCTCTCTTCGGGCTGTAGCAACGATGCAGAATAATGAAAATAAGTGTGTCCATTAGACCAGCTAATCTTATTTGGCCTCTAACATTGGTCTATTTCATCAGAGACTAAAGGGCCCTTGTTCCCTGCTCTTTTTTTATGCGCACATGTACTGTAGAAGGGGTCGCACACACGCACGCGCACACACACACACACACACACACACACAAAGAGACCCCATGCACAATCCCAGCCTTCATGCAGACACAGTGATTTAGCAGTCACACACACACAAACACACACACACATACAGACAGTGGCTTCACTCCTCTGTTCTCTAGCCTCTCCACTCCACTCCTCCCTTCTCCTCCTCCTCCTTTTCACAAAACAACACAGGACTCCTCTGAGCCTCCGGGGAGAAAGAGCAAAATTTACAAGAGGAACACAGGGGATCAGTGGTGCTGTTGTGTGCTGGTGAACAGCACCCCTTTGACTGGAAACCAGAGGTCAGGGCATGGCTCCCAAAGCCTGCTGGGTTCTTTGGTGCCTATCTGTGTGTGTGCGTGTGTGTGTGTGTGTGTGTGTGTTTGTACGCAAGTGTTTGTGCATGCATGTGTTTGTGTTCTTTGAATGTGTGTGTTTGTGTGTGTGTGTGTGTGTGTGTGTGTGTGTGTGTGTGTGTGTGTTGGCATTTGTATGTGTGCTAGCCTTGGGGTGCTTGGAACCCCCCTGCTAATCTTACGGGAAAGTCACAAACTACGTGTTTGTGTCAAACTGAAGTCACATGACTGGACGGCCTGTGTGTAAGCCTAATCTTTTTATACACACTGTAAACTGTAGTATTTGGCCGGTGTGGGTGTGCGATGTGCTGGAATCACATGGGGATGACTAGTTCGCCAAGTCACATTGAGACATTTTCACAACACATTACCACCAACCCCCCCCCCTCCCCCCCCCCCAACAACGATCCATAAGTAGCTTATCCTCTTGAACACCAGTTAATAGTGGCAACACTCCGAGTGTAATAAGATTAGACTGCTAATTTTCACCAAAGCGCCCCCTTAAGACAGGGTGTTTTTTGTTTAAAACATTTTCTCACAATTAGAGTCTCATCAAGGATTTGTTCTCATTCGCAAGGAAAAAAATGTGAAGCCCTGATATGAATGGTATCACGCGTTATGATGGTCATAGCCAAGCTCAGAGACATCTGAATCCAATCCTGCATGGGCTGCATCAAAAGCTGCGTACGTACATCCTATGAATACTGACTGCATGCAGATGTAGGAAGCCGGGCCAGAGATGCAGATAGATTTCGGATTGCAATATAAAACACAGGATGTAATATGCGGAAAGCAGGATGCAGGTTGTAAATCACAGCATCTCTAGATAAAGCTTTGCAGAGTGATTGGTGTATAGGAGATAGAATAGGCTACACTACTGCACCAAACTACATGTAAGGCGGATAATGTGTGGGACATACACTGTAGAAGCAAGGCACAAGACAGGACGTTAACATAAGATGTATGATGCTGTAAGACAAGGCAATACCGAAGACAATGGAAGGATATAGAATGTTTAGTGGACACTTTTGTAGAATGTATAATATAGACATAGGATGTAAAACATGGCATGTAAGAAGCGGCAAATGGGAGGTAGGTTGCTACACGAGAGAGAAAGATAAAGGATGTCATAAAATGAATGTTGTATTGGACATTGACCCCAATGCATTGATTCAAAGATGTAGTGTTGGGGACTTAAAGGATATAAGGGGATCTAGGATGGACAGAGTGGAAAATATGATCTATAATACATGATGTAAGATGTATGCTGCAAGAAACTATCTGTAGAAGAGAAGGATACATATAATGTGATGTTTAAAATTGTCCTATAAATGGGAGGTGGGGGGGGGGCGTGGCTTCTCCCTTTATGACATCATTGGGGGGAGAGAATTCTGACTGTTTTCTGAACACAACATTTAAAAAATGTGGAGATGAAGAAAAAGCGAGGGGGGTTGTTTTTTTCCGCATACTTTGGGAGTCTGTAGTTAGATCGGGGACCCATATGTTGTTGAAACATTTGTGAAAGGTGCACTTTTAATACTCGGTGATTGGGCTTTGGTTGGGCTTTTGCAAACATGCACGGGCCAACAGGATGCATGGTTGGACGTATGCTATATGGTGGGTATGCTGCGGACTGGAGGCAATTTGTAGGATGTATCATGCGGAGGAATTATGTAGTAAATGAGATTGAGTATAGCACATGAAATGCAAGACAGAACAGCAGAGGTAGGACATAGGGATGGACGTAGGATATGACATGCATATAATCCGTTCTGTATAGGTTGCATAAAGATTTTTAGAGCCTCACTAAATATATCTGATTTTTATCTGATCTGCGCTTCAAAAATCAATCTCGGAGTATACTGCCAGCCCACACAAAGAATGAATAGAAGAAGGGCCAGTGCATGGGGTGTGACAACAAAGAAGACTTTTTCTTTCAGTACACACACACAAATGATCATAGAGGTTCAACTCACTGTTGCCAATTGTGTCAACATCAAAACACCATTTGGAGTCAGAGGGATGGCATAAAGCACAGAGGACAACCTCCATAACGCATTAAGTGGTTGAACGGATGGAGGAAGTGTTTCATCTCCACTCTGTACTCCAGAAGGTGCGAGCCAGTAATGGGTGGTACCTTCCTTCTAGCATTCACATCATCGCCTCAAGTCGACGCCTACAAAACAAACACACTCATACCTGCGCAGACACACACACACACACACACACACACACACACACACAAACTCAACCTGAAAGCACTTCTCGTGACACCAAAGGCAAGTGTTAAAGGCAAGAAGAGCCTGCAGGGGTCAGATGTCATTGGGCGAAAGGTGGGCCTGAAATCATGTCGCAGTGCACTTATCCTATCCCAAAGCCCCTCACAGCTCAAACAGATGTGCGGCCCATTGTTTTTCTTATTACTCTTGACGCCCTTTTAAAATATGGTATTCGGGGGGTGGGGGGGGGAACTCTATTTGATATATACCTAGTGGCAAGGTGATAGTCCCCTGTCCCCCTCCTTAATTCAGTCCTCGCAGCCATCCAGGCCGCTTGAGTGGTACCAGCAGAGCGGTGATGGATGACGCAAGGCTCATTAGGATAAGACAACAAAATCAATAGAGCGGGCGCAGAAGTGTCAGCGCCTTCAGACACGCCAGTAAAAACCACACTGATAGTCTATTCGCCGGCACTGGAGTGTATCAGACTTTTGGTGTTTCTGAGTGTGTGGGTGTGTGTGTGTGTCCGTGTGGGTGTGTGGCTGCGTGTGGCTGTGTGTGGCTGTGTGTGGCTGTGTGTGGCTGTGGATGGGGAGCAGTTACGGGCTGAGTGATTGATGCTGATGGATATGGATAATGGATAAACTCAAATGTAAGGGGCTCTCACTAGGGGGGAGGGGGGGGGGGGGGCTTGTGTGTCCGTGTTTGAGTGTGAGATGAGATGGAAGAGAGGGCTAAATTCAGGGAGAAAACCGACTTAGATTTAGAGCTACTGTTTGCTACCCAAAACAATACCCTCCTCCTATTCTATCTTTGAAATATAAAGCGTGATATTAAAAAGTGAGTGAAGTCATTGTTCCTCTTCTGGATACAGATAGGGTGCTAAAAACAGCCCATTGTTTTAGATCTGCATCAGCTCTTATCTGTGACAGAGACTGTCTGCTCCCCTGTCTGGGAACTTCCTTTACGCCACAAGGTATATAACCATACTGCGTACTGCAAAAAATATCCACCGAAACGCTCAGTATGCCTTTGATGCTAGGGAGTTTTTTCTGTGATTTAGGACACATATTACTGGAGAAATGTGATCCATTCGGGCAATTCTCGGGTGATTTATTCCATTTTATTTCTTGTGCAACTCAGAAAGACTTTCGGTCGGTGCAGAGCAGATCAGCTTAACCTGCCCAAATGTCAAATTTTACACAAATAAATGAAAAATGCGCAAGATTTATTCAGGTTTACTTGGCAGCCGTTGGGGGGGAAATTCCTCTGGAAGTCAACAGCGGCTGCTAAAGTCAACACACTGTGTCTCACAACCGTGTCTCCTGTATTTTCCTAGAATTCCCACATTGTAAAAAGTTATTTTCTGGAAACGTCCTAAGGAACTGAGGAACTAGCCAACTTTATTACTAAACATGAAGCCAATTTTTTCTTCTTTTTATTTTTTTTAGCATTGGACACTTTTTGCAGTGGGCTTGAAGTGATAGTGGCTTCTTATCTTCAGGAGGGCCATAATTTATGGTTGCACACGCTTGCCTGGCGTGATGCGTTAATGCTTATCTGTTGTTCTTGCAGTCACAGGGGTTCAACACACACACACACACACACACACACACACACACACACACACACACACACACACACGCCAAACGCACGTACTTGGAGGGAGGTTGTGGGGGGGTGAGATAGTTGTTGACAGTTTGCTGTTTGTGGTCACACATGTAGCAGATGTCTTCCTGTGTGAGCCCTCTGCAGTTTGCTGTTGAGCCAGAAGCCTTAATGATTTCCCTGTTTGACTAGAAGCGCCACTGCGGCAGACAGCAGTGTGCCGTAGACGTTTACTACGCCACTTCATTCCATAGGGTGGAAATAGTGAGGGCTTTAGTATCGGCCCTGTCTTTTTTTCTTTTTCTCTGCTATACCCAATACCATCCAGATTATAGACTTGAACGACTTTCTCAGTAGTAATGGAATTTCCGCGTAAAGTTCATTCAATGGATCTCCACTCTACTCCCCCTAACCCGTAATTGAATTGAAATCAAACCTAATTGGATTGGCGTAGGAATGCCACTGAACAGCGTGTGTCTTTCCCTAGGAAGGCAGGGGGACACACAGCACAGCACAGGACATTGTGTGTGTGTGTGTGTGTGTGTGTGTGTGTGTGTGTGTGTGTGTGTGTGTGTGTGTGTGTGTGTGTGTGTGTGTGTGTCAGTGTATATATATGTGTGTGTCTGTGTGTGTGTGTGTGTGTGTGTGTGTGTGTGTGTGTGTGTGTGTGTGTGTGTCTGTGTGTGTGTGTGTGTGTGTGTCTCTCTCCCTCTCTCTGTGAATGGGGCTGGCGATGGAGATGAGGCGACACTCAGCGATTAATTTGATTTAGACTAATCATTTTCACTATGAGAGGCTCAGGTTGGGTGGTTTCTTGGTGGGGGTGGGGTGGGGGGGGGGGGTGGAGACAGTTCCCAGTGCGCCGGTAGAACTCGCTGACAGTCAGCAGAAGCAACCCAGTACTCTCTCTCTCTCTCTCTCTCTCTCTCTCTCTCTCTCTCTCTCTCTCTCCAACCCTGCTGACATATCACACAAACAAATGAACTGAACATCCTGTACGAGACACAGTTTGTGCGGCGGCAGCCTGCCTGCATGCGCGCGGCACATATACACAGCGCACTGTGACAACACGGCCTGTCTGCTGATCTGATGAACAGCTTGTCTGCTCTGACTGTGATCCGCTTGAACTGCATTTCACTTCACTCAAATCTACTCCCGTGCTACTACTCCACACTGTGCTCTTTACTTCAGTTTTACTCTCAGCTCTCTCTCTCTCTCTCTCTCTCTCTCTCTCTCTCTCTCTCTCTCTCTCTCTCTCTCTCTCTCTCTCTCCTCTGCTCAACTCTCTGCTATGTACTCAACTCCCTTTTACTTTAATACAATCTAGTCCTCTTTAAAATACGCTGTTCTAATTATGTGTACTTTGCTGCTACTATACTGTACTTCACTGCTCTCTACTGTGCAGTAATCATCTCTGCATTGCTGAATTCCTCTTTACCTTACTCAGTTCTACTCCCCTCCTCTCTGCTCCATCATGATATACTCCCATCTATTGTGCTTTACCCTACTACTCTACCCTACTAGCCTTTTGGAAGTCGTTTTCTTTACCCATGATAGTAGCTCTGTGTAGCTTGTTCGGCATAGCGACATTAGCGGCTAATGATGAAGCACCTGTGTGTTTCTAATCTGGGTGATTATTGGCACATTTAGCTTTTAATTTAGATGAAGTCCAAACGTTGCAAAGTATAGGTATACCAAAAAAGTACATGTACTGTGTACTTTTTCAGAGTCGAAAACAGAAAATACTACTACTCCTCAGTACCTAACTATGTTCTACTCTACTGTACTCTGCTGTTCTCCACTCCATTTCTCTCTCTTTTTTTCTTTTTTTTTACTTTTACTGCACTACTCTACTCACTACTTTGCTCTAAAACAAACTTCTCCTCCACTCTCCTCCACTCCATTATCCTCTCCTCTCCTTCACGCAGCCCTCTTGTTTATTTTGCTTAGCTTGTTTTCCTTGTTCCGCTTGGATTCCTCTCATTTGTGGTGTGGATTTTGGTTTAGATCACAGCCGTAATGAAAGACGAGGACTTGATGCACTGATGCCATTATGACCAGAGTCGCCTATGAGGCCACATCTGTTATGACTGGGGCTTTGGGGTGGGGCTCTGATGAGCGTGCAAGGCAATGTAATCACCCAGAAATCTGTGTTTTACGTTTCTCTTTTAGGTATTACCTTTATTGCATTTAACAGCTATTATAATGGAATTGGTGCAAATATTTTTCTCTTAATACTCTCTTAAAATAAATACTATATTTTTCCCTTGCTCTCCCCCGCAGGTATATAGGTCCGAGCGTCAGATAAAGAACCATGCAGACGCCTGCCAAGTTTTTCTTTCGCTTAAGGACACTTGCGCAAGGTTGGAGAGTGTTTCTGCAACAGTGAGTAGATGAAAAAGCTGTTGAACATTATTCCCTGTGCTTTTTTTTTTTCATTTTATTTTTTGCAAGACCTTTTAATAAAAAATCACAGTGTGATGGAGAATGTCTGATGTAAACCTCCTTCAACATTTTTCTAGTTTGCCAGATTAGAAAAAGTTCAGGTGTAGGCCTCCAGACACATTATTTAGAGTGAACACTGTCCAATTTTAATCATCGTCCAGCCGAGGGAGTTGGGGGGCATCCCAAGGGTCTGCATTGTGCATGAAGTCTTGATTTTGCCCAAGGTTGTTCTCTAGATATGAGCAGTTCCAACTTTTTTAACCCCCCCTTTTCCCGTATTTTTTTTTTCTTTTCTCATTAGAACTCGTTTCGGACTTCATTTTAGCTGTAGGGTCCGACAGGGCTCCAATTAGACGGACGACAGAATTAATGAAGTCTGTCTCTCTCTGTCGCTATCTCTCTCTCTCTTTCTCTCTCTCCTCCTCCTCTTCCCTTGCTCTATTTATCCCGGTGCTCAGGGGGACACTCGGTCTGGATTCAGTCAGTGTGGCGGCGTTTCTTCTCTTACTAAATTAAATATGTGTAATTGATGGTTTCATAAACAGAGATAACCTTGCCGGCAGCGATCGGGGAGCTGCCGCAGAGGAGGTCCATGTGAATCTGCATTGTGTCAAACAAGAGACCCCCCCCCCCCAAACTATGCACAAGTCCTCAGGTTCTATCAGAGAGAGAGAGAGGAAAAGAGAAAGGGAGAGAGAGGGAGAGAGGGGGGAGAGGGGGGAGCTAGATCCAGGCAGCAAGATATTGACTTCAACAGCTTTTCTCCTTCGCAGGCGTAACACATGACATAATGTCTACTGCAGACAGACTCCGCTGAAGGCAGACAGCATTGTTCTTGGGCAAACTCTCACTTACAGGATGCTCTCTCTCTTTCTTTAACACTATCTCTCTCTCTCTCTCTCTCTCTCTCTCTCTCTCACACTGTGCTTTCTTTATCTTGCCAGTTACCACTGTGAAACTGGAGAGATGAAAGCTGTTATATAGAACAATACAGGCAGAGAGATAAAGGCCGTTCAGCATTAATGTCAGGTACAGAGCAGTCAGAAGTGTACATTTACAGCAGCCATGTGGGAGAACAAACGCCCTGACAACATGAAGGTGCAGGAGAAAGGTGGCACTAAATCCATGTGACACTTTGACACATTGTCTTTATACACTGCTGTTACCTTATTGCTGTTTACATTCCACCATATCTGTACTTTCATGTCTGGAAAAAGTACATTACCTAACTGATTATGTAACATTATGCAACATTTATGTTTGCTCCTGTGAGTCTGACAATTCAGCACATAAATACAGCACATGTTTCAAAGCATTTTCTATAGTCCAAATACCAAAAGCCCTTGTTATACTTAAAGGTTTTAAATCATATTGAATACATATCTGTTGATTACAGCAGCTTTGACGTCTTATTTTAGTATAGCGGCTGATATGGTGATGTAGAGGCAGAGGCTCTGGCAACATACCACACTTTTAGGTAACTTCTCATTTCTTCCTGTCTGTGAAGGCCATTTCCTGCACATTTTGGTACCTGAAACTACAGATTGAATCAGTAAACATTTGGTCAGTCTTGAAACTCTCCTCTGATGCAACCGTACATTCGGTTTAAGATTGATATGAGGTTTTTATTTCATAAAAATCGTATATTTAAGTTAGAGCGGCTCCAATGCACATCAGAATTCAAAATCTCCTTTGTGCCCCAACCGTGTGCTTAACAAAAAAAACACACATCTCACCTACAAGGGCAATGAGACGTCGCCCTATGTGGCCACGGTGTAATGAATGCATAAAAAAAGCGTATACACATTTTTTCCCGCAGTCCTACTATCAATAACGCGGACATATCCATTAGTGCGAAAGAGGCTGGTACGGGGGCAAACACTCCCTCTAGCATTTAAACAAACCTCCGCTGGGACTCACTCTCCCAGACTCCCCTGGGGCGGGGACACACCATTGCCAGACCATACTGTACTGCTGGGATCTGTCTCCTTCACGCCCGCACGTGCTCATAGCCCTAGTATAGACAGAGAGTAAGAACGAGGGGCACAACACACATCAGGGAGCAAGCTCGTTTCCTGCAGCCACTGTTGTGTTTGCCTATAGAAGCGCTCGGTCGGGGTTGGGATATTCAAATTAATGGACGAGAGTGAAGAAAGTGAAAGATGAAAAATGTGCCGGAGGAGGCTCTGACTTTGAGTAATGCTGGTAATTGGAGGGAAACATATAGAAATGCAGTGGGCATGTATTAGCAAATGAATGTGGGGGGAAAAAAATCTTCCTGGTGCATGTCTCATTACTTATTGCATGTTTTGTAGTTGGGACAAAGAAAGCTGCAGTGCAAACACAAAAAAAATAAATTGTGCCCACAATCCAATGCTTTGGAATCGGGAAAGGAGCCAGCTGCTTCTAGCTTGCAGCTGTATTGTCAATTTATCAAGTGTGTTAAAGCTGCACTGCAGCTGATATCTTCT
Organism: Ammodytes marinus; assembly: GCF_949987685.1. Classification (NCBI taxonomy): domain Eukaryota; kingdom Metazoa; phylum Chordata; class Actinopteri; order Uranoscopiformes; family Ammodytidae; genus Ammodytes; species Ammodytes marinus. The sequence continues at coordinate 20,150,832 of NC_137221.1, forward strand.
GTTGGTGTGTTACAATCTTATAGCCCTATAGTCTGATTTATCTGCTGTCTGGACTCAGCACTCTCCTGTGTGTTTAGGTGCTAATTAGAGTACAACGCACACACACACCCTCTCTCAGTCACACACACGCACGCACGCACACACACACACACGCACGCACACACACACACACACACACACACACACACACAGAAAGACCACAGGCTCACAGTGATATAGACAGTGTTTTATCACAAGAGAAAAGTGGGTGCTGCACCAAAAGAGGGACCTTAAATTACTAGTGACATCTCAAACAAAGCTCACCCACATACACACACCCACGCAACCACACACATGCTGAGGGGATGCCTAATGCCTATACACTGTACGTTCACACACACATATAGACCTCTCCATGGGACAAATGGAGTGTTCCTGTATTGGCCAGAAAACAATCTAGAACCTTCTTCTCTTATCATTTTTCTTTCACTTTTTGGAAACCACTCCACTGCTGGTTCCATTCGTCTGCTCATCCCTCACTTAGAGATCCCCCCTTTTTCCTCCCACTATTTCAACTGACCGCCCCCCCCCCCCCCCCCATTAATCCATCCAGCCAGACCTCCTGTACCCTGAAACCCCCCCCAGTATGCCCCCCCCCACCCCCAACCACCACCACAGCTCAGTATGTGCAGTAATCCTGGGATGCCTCGGAGGGAGAGAGCCGCACACCGACTCGCTCCATAAATGTATGAGTGTCCAAAATGAAGAGGAGCCGGGAAATGTGTGGGCAGCGGGCTGGGAAGCATGTCCAAGCTTACTAACAGGATGGGGGGGAGGGGGGGTGTGGTGCTGTAAGTGGATGGGTGGTTGTTTGGTTGGGAGATGGACTGGAGGCTCGCATGAAATGTCAACCTTGACAGGGGCCAGTCAGACTCAACAGCCCAAATTTTGTTTTTTTTGCAGTGTGTGTCCATATTTCCTTTATTTTATTTTATTCCTGCCTATCGCCTATTGCCTTTCACCTTAGTGTTGTCAGTCAGTAGAGCAGCTGGGGTCAAGTGAAAAGTCTCGCTTCTCTAAAAAAACTGTGTTGTGTTGACTGTAACATTACTTGGGTGTTTGACCTTCACCGTGCAGAGTTTGACACTAGAAGGCTGTTTGTACATTACATTATCTTCCCTTGGCTTACCTAAAACATGTCTGATTGCCTGACCCCTCATTTTTAATGCCATGTTACACTCTGTTGTAACAATGCAACCCAGTCGCTATGGGGTCAACTCTGCAAGATTGCTTTTGGTTACTATTGTATGGTTAAAATGCGGCTAGGAACTTTCATTTTCTGGTTGATTATAGCACCCCCTTTGGACAAAAGTGGTAGTGTTTGTTCGTCACCAGCACCTGCAGTCCTAAAGATCCTTGCTAGCATGTGCCAGCGGCGTGTGCATTTTTTTTAAGGAAGCCAGATGAAAGAGAGAGAGACAGCACAGGATGAATGGCGATGAGGTAATGTATTTATATGTGACTAGTGAGATTAATAATGGTAACATGACGATGAATGTGAAACAAAGTAAAGCTTGATTTAGTACCGTTCGTGAAACACAGGATGTTCCGGTCTGCCTGCCATAAATACATTTACCTAAGTTTGCAGGGATTTCTTTTTACCCGAACAAAGGCATTAATAATAACTTCATAAATATAGCATTCTTTTTTTCCGCTGATGGTCAAAATGGCCATTTGCTGTTACAGGTCATTTGTGATCATCAGAGGAAAAATATGACTGTTTCATGAACATTTGAAAGTTCATCGTAGGAGGTTTCAGGTTATGAAAATAGTGTGGTGGTGGCAGTTAAACACTGGTCAAGGTATAATGGTTAGGGATGGGAAACTAAAACACTTGGTTAAGTTCAGGGAAAGACCGCAGTCATGGTAAGTAATAGGAGAAGGCCTATGACGGTAGCAAACTCTGTGTCTCAACAGCCCAACCCTCCACACCATAACTTACTTACTGTCTGCTTACATAAAGGGGCACAGTACTTTATCATGTATTACATTAGGATTATTGCAGAGAGGTGCAGAATGGTTTAACATAATTGCACATGAGTTCAATGTACAATACTTAACCAAACAACATTGAAGACGTGAGTTATATTGAACCAAAATCTTCCTTTCACTCCATTTCTACCTATAGCTGAATCCAAAGCTTCTCCTATACCACACACAGTATGTTCATAGCCGTGCTATAAATGGAGAGCATTTCTTATTAACTTCCAAAAAAAACAACCATTTTCCCTTCTGATCCATGGTATTTGACCGGACAACCTTCCAGTCCCAACCCTGCTATCAATTTCTACATTTTACAGTTTCCACCCCAAATCTGTTTTACTTTTCCTACTGAGAATGATACCTGAGGGGTCACACAGGTGATCTCATTTAGTCGGGGGCTCAATTGCTAATATTGGCTCTGGATGGAATCGATAAATATTAATAATACGAGCGCAAGTGGGAAATCATGCGAGACGATGTAGAAAAATCCATTATGTGCTATAGATACTGTACCGGCCCTCGATAGAGAGTATACCGTATGCAGCATGTGGTTGAGAAGGAGAGACTTGTTGAGTTGCACTTTTATGCCAGAAATCTTGAATTATGGAGGGTCAGGGCCGAGCAAGAAAGAGAATCTGATGAGTGCTTGGTGGAAGGGGCTTGTGTGCCTTATTCCTCCCCTGACGTCTCTCTCTCTCTCTCTCTCTCTCTCTCTCTCTCTCTCTCTCTCTCTCTCTATCCTTCCCTCTCGTCCTCTGTTTGTCCTCTCTCCGTCTCTCCTCTACCTCTGTCCTTTTTTAGAACGATGCACATTTGTTCACCCTGTCACATCTTTGCCCCCTCTTCCCTCATGTATTCTCTCTGTTGTCTGCCCCCTTCTACAGACCCCCAATGCTCCCTCACTCCATCCCTCCCTCCCTCCCTCCCTCCCTACTCTTCTCACTCCCTCGATGACTTTCAATGACTACAGGGAAAGTTATTTGGAGTTCAGGTAGAGTTCAGGACGCCGGGCCTGGTAGCCTTTTCTCTATATATTCTCTCTCACCCAAACCGTCTTAAGCCGACACCCCCCCCCCCCCCCCACCCCCCTGGCTTCCTCTTGACATGGGATCAGCCTTCAGAGCTCAAAGCCCCACGGAATGGCAACCCCTAACTCAGTCCCTGGAGAGGGCCAGGACTAAAAAAACTGTATTTGATCAAACGTGTGCTGCTCCGTCTACTTTCGACATTGGGCTCACTTGTGTTTTTAATGGCGTTTTCTTTATAGCTTTTTAGCACG
>NC_137221.1:20161632-20211632 GCF_949987685.1 Ammodytes marinus
TATCTTGATTTATTTTGACTGTTCACACTGCAGAAAAAAAATTTATTATTATTTTTAACCGCATCATTCAAAAGTCATGTGTTTCTAGGTAGTAAAGCAAGCCTTAGATGATGCACTGTGACAGACTGCGGAGGACAGCACCTCAATCTGCCAGCTCTCCTTCTCATTCTTCTTCTTCTTCTTCATCATCATCCTATCATCCTGTCTTCCCAGGTCTGTTTGGACAGGCTCAGGCGCCATGGTGTTCTTGCTTCATATGTCTAAAGCACAAGTGTCCTTCTACCGCTGTATTTTTGTATATGTTTTTTTGGAGCGGAGGTTAACCCAATTTTTTCTACTTTTTCTCTGCAGCCAGTGTGGGAACTATGGATGACCAGACAAGACAGTAAGATAGAGAGAGAGAGAGAGAGAGAGAGAGAGAGAGAGAGAGAGAGAGAGAGACATCACTCCATTCAGTTACCCAAGATCCATTTTTTATTTTTTATTTAGAAAAACAATGTAATCTTATTTTGATATTTATATGACTTACCAAGCCATGTCTGTCTCAGAGGGATACTTTTTCCCACTGAAATAGGGTAAAAGTGGGGACCTTATGGCTGTCCTGTTTCTCCCAAACAAGTGCACTCGGAGTGGCTGATGATGTACTTAGATTTCTTACTAGAACATTGATTGGTTCTCAGCACGGGTCAAAACTTTGAAGGAATAGTCTAAATGTATGTGAGTCTTGTTTGCTTCCTGTCAGAGAGTATGATGAGGAGTGTTGTTCCTCTCTCATGACTCTGTGTTAGGCAAAGAGTGAATCAATAAAGTAACAGCTAGCCTTCACTTGTCAAAATGTAAAGATATGGTCAACACCTCTAAAACTTACTTGGTTGTAGCTGGATATTTTGAAAAATATGGGCAGTCGGGCTAACTTTTCCCCCACAGTTATGCTTACCTTAGCCCCAACCCTAACCCTTAAGTTTACCTGCTGCTGCGGAAGTGACTATAGAAGCGACCTATCTAACTCTCAGCATAACAACTAATAAGCATACTCACCTAAATCCCATCATCCAACAGGACAGAGAATTTGAGTGTGTGTGTGTTAGCAAACAGTAAAAGTCTAGCTATAGCTGTTTACCATCTAGGTGCCACTATCATCTTCACAGTTCACGCTTTTTCTTGTGTTTGTATCAAACCTGACATTTCCAGAATGTGTATTTCCCTATCTTTAGCCTTGCTTTGATGTGTCTTCTCCTCCTATTCACACACTCAAAACACTCACCCGTTATGAGATATATCCTAATCTGTCATTTGATGTTCTTGTTCCACGGTGCATTCCAATTGAGAGCGCAACCGGGGCTAATAAGGGTCTTCTCTGTAAGCCCTGTTTCTAAACCAGGTGCAGCAGTGAAGCGTCTATTCATAACTCGAGGACTTAGCGCAGAAAATCTCTGCTCTCTCTCCTCCTGCAGTTGGGGAAATCTATCCGTTTATAGCATTAGACACATGAAAGGATTAGCCCCATAATTACCGTTTCATATACATACCCTTCGTCTGCATTTGACATTGCGAACGGTGTGTGCTGCATTACATTCATCAAAACCTAAGCTTACCTCATAAAGTGATTTACCTCTCTGATAATAGTTGTAATACATGCAGCCTGCAATTTACGTGCACACTCGTACCCACACACACACACACACACACACACACACACACACACACACACACACACACACACACACACACACACACACACAGCTTCCAATGCTTCACCCACGACTGGTGCAGTCTATCAATCAGGGTAAGCTGACAGCTATGGCTAATGCTCCCCTTTTATTTAACCATGCTCCATAATTTATCATAAGATTCCCAGGGTTTCAGATCATACACAGCATGTTGTGCTGTGTGTGTGGCTCTTTAATTTCGACGTGCACCACGAGCCACAAAAACTGCTGTAATTTTATGACATTTCGGAGGCATTTAAAACAAACAAACACACATACATACCCTCTACTACGTGTTGTATATTTGACATCAACCGTGTCAAGATTTACATGTGTGAAAATATGCAGCGAGGGATCTAATTATGTAGCTTTTTCTTTTTTCTTTTTTTTTTTTTTTTTTTTAGATTGAAAATGAAGTGTTACCTGAGAGCCAAATACAATACCTGGATTGTTTTGCTCGATATCAATACAGCCCAAGTGCCATTTGCCGTTGCATCTGCGCACAGACGCCTTCACAACTTTGACAGTCACACTCCATAATTGGCGGGACAGGGTTTGCTTAGTTATTCAGTGATAATGAGACCAGCTCTCTTTCTCTCTTTCTCTCTTTCTCTCTTTCTCTCTTTCTCTCTTTCTCTCTGCCTTTCTCCCTCTATCTCTCTCTCTCACACACACACACACACACACACACACGCACAGATGTTAAACAGCAGAAGTGATTTAGGCCATCAGCTCTTCCCCGTTTGTGCCAACTGGACGTGCACCCGTTCTCCAGTAAGACTTGAGCAAACATTAGAATTAGAATGGTCATCAGCAGAATATGGGACTTGAGAGGGGGGGGGGGGGGTAGTGGGCATTCGCAATGCACAAGTTCAGCTCGGGAGCGGTGAACTTTAATCGACCTCACTGGCGGGGCATTGGATCTATCATCTTAACTGAGGCGATCCAGAGATGACAGGCCTGCCTATCCATCACGAGAACAGCTCTGGCCCTGACACACATAAAACCCAGCGAAACAGTGCAGAGTCAGGCTCGATAGAAACGGACAGAAAGGGTGAAAAAGTTTCAATTTAAAGGTGTAGTCAGCGATTATGGAGAACAAAGCTATTTGTCAAAATCAGTGAATATCTCCTGAACTATCCGCCACTTGTCCATACTGTGTGTGCGCTCGAGTGTGAATACACAACCTAGGCTCTGTAAACGCTATGTTGCAAGCTATGATGGGCCCTCTTTGTTTGCATACCCTTTTTTTTTTACCCGTTTACAGATCCTAGGCTGTGTATCAACACCAGATTTGTTTTTCAGTGCACACACAGTTCGGACAGGTGAGTAGATATTCACTGATTTTGACAAAAAGTGATTTTGACAAAAAAACATTCTTCAGAATCGCAGACTCCACCTTTAATAAGCGCTAGAGTACAACTTTTTCCACTCTTTCAGTGGCACGACTCAAACCTGCGTGACTTTGCTTCGACTTCCACAATCATACCAACCCAAAACATCTATATGGAAATATGCTGTTCCTTTGTAGTCCCCTCTGTTTTAAATGCACTTTACATTTTGATACCTTTATCCATTCATTCTAGCAGGTCTATTTCTTTGTCCCCTCTGCTCTGGCTGCTGTATCCCTCCCTCATATAGAAAGGTTAAACACACCTAAGCAGAGGCAGTGTGACTGATGCTGGGGCTGTTTCTAAATGTTAATGACACCCTCCGGGCAGAGCGCTGTTCACCGCAGTATCCTACTGGAGAGTTACAGCGTGGCGGTTATGCTATAGTGGCTCCATCTGTGCACGTATACACATCAGACTGTGTGTGTGCTAGCCTGGCGCACACACACACACACACACACACACACACACACACACACACACACACACGCCAAGGACGGCCCCCACTGTGCAGCTGGCACGCAGCCAGGAGTCCTTCTACTGAGTGGTCAGGGAGAGAAATCAATCAAACATGGCTTGTCAGGGCCCTGAATCCATTACGGCAGAGAGAGTGGTGAGGCTTGAGTAAACAGGGATGACAAGGAGAGACAATTAGCAAGACATTCAGGGCTGTTGTTAGAAAAGGACGCTGTGGGGATTTGGTAGTCCGGCATGGCCTAGTTTGGCCCACCTCGGCTCGGCTCCGTCAACAGGCTCGCAGCTTTATTGCTGGTAATTCACTGGCCCTCTGTGTTTCATGCCCCTCTCTCTTTACAGCCTAAGCAGGCCAAATCCATTTAAATAAACACCCCGTGCTGCAGAATGATGGCTGAGGTGTTTAAAAGCACCGATGCAGGACTAGCACATACACTGCATCACAGCTGGGGCCATTACGGCATTTCAGGCCCATATAGTGCGCGAGTATTAGATCAAACAAAGGAGATCTCACTGCGGAGCCTCTCTGAATTTATATACCATACATTAGTGACGTGCATGAATGCACCACGCATACTGTAAAAGCATGCTTTGCTCGTATACGTGCCAAGATGGTGAAACACACCGATGTCTATGCAGTGGTTGTTTTGCACAGAAATCCTTCGCCAAACTTGCACAATATAAGTCGCAAGATTTGCCGTAGTGCGCTCAAGTAGAGGAACTGATTTGGAAACAATGTTCAGAGAGCTCTCTGTGCGAGCAAGTGTGCGGCCATTACTCATACGTAAACTCATTACGTTGGTCTAATAGCTCTGTCTCGTGACTCTGGCCCGTGCCTATATGGAGAGGACATTAGTGCGGCGGCCTATGTATGGGATGCAGTGTTGGGAGTTCATTCATTCCTCTCCTCTATATGGTATGGATCAGAGACAGATAATTAACTTCAGAGACATGAAGTCATTGTTCAGTTAGAGATATGGGGCCCGGGCTAATAAGAGCTCACAGTGGCCAGGAGAGGAATGGACCAAATTACAGGGAAGGGTCCGCTAATGTCTGCCCAATGACCGGCACAGTCTCTTCACATCCTACACTCCCCTCTACCGTACTACTGTTAATGTGCACCAGGGGGTCAATATCCCCGTCCACTCAAAGATTGCACTTGGCTTGGATGTTTGACCTTCGCTCTGCAGCGTTTGACCCCAGAGGGCTGCTTTCACATTCATCTACTGAAGGGGAAAGTTAAATCTATGTTTAACACACAAACATATACTACAAGGAATATTTCAAGTTACTTTGGAAGCTAGTCATGGCAACTCACATAAGTTTGATGTGATCTTGTAAACAAACAAATGTTGTGTTCATGATGTTTCGTAGTTTGTTTCTGCCCTTAAATGAGTGTTTCCCTGAGAACTGACGGACACTTGAAAGGATTTCTTTGCTCATTAACCACTTTCTGATGTATTATTATTTGCCAAATAGTTTGGTACTCGGTAGTATGGCTTAGAGGTAAAGGGGCCGACGAGTAACCATGAGGTTGCTGGTTCGATCCCCGGCAACGGAAAGGAGGGTGCTATTACATGTACCGTGCCCTTGAGCGGGACACTTAACCCCAAACTGCTCCAGGGGCCCTACTGCAGTCACAGCTGCAGACCCTGAGTGATGATCCCCTATAGACATAGGACTGAATCTGTGTGTTAGAGATGTAGGATGGGTGAGCGAAAAAAGTCATTTCGATTGGCATGCGTGTGACTCACCTTGCATGTGTGTTAATTGACTAAATAAAGACTTAGGGCCCGTGTCCACCTAATGCCTTTTTCCCACCGCAAGCGCCTTTTTTCAATTGATTCCCAATGAGAAGCGGCCGCCTCGGGAAAAGGCGGCCGCTCTGAGAAAAGGCGTTTTTTTCGAGCGTTTTTTGTCTTTTTGTGCGGCCGCTTCGAGATTTGCAAATTGAAAACAGTTTAACTTTTCAGAAAGGCGGTGGGGACGCCGCTTTTTTCAAAGGGCCAATCAGATAGTAGATCGTCGGGACTCGTCGCCTTGGCAACAAGGAAGACGGAAGAGAAACTGCTTTTTCCGTCTCTGTTTACCCGAAACTGTACGAAAATAGAGACTTAAAATGACCAGAACAGAGGGAGGAGAGCCCGTTTGTGGGAGCAGATTAGGAGAACACTTGATTCGCTGTATTTTTTATCTCCTACGGATCGTTTCATGCGCACACGTCAGCCTACAACTTGCTCCGTGTGTGTTTGCAGGAGCCGCGATAACTCCTCATCCAAACAGAGGATGGTGGAAAGTAGGCCTATTCTCTGTTTCAGAAGACTACTCATATTAAAATTTAACTATTTTAAATAGAAAACATCAAGCCTAAAGAGTTAAACCAGTGTTGATAGGTCTGACTGGCAGGTGACGATCAGCATTTTTTCTCCCCCGATCACAGCACTCTCTCTCCCAGCTCATAAAACGCTTGAAAAAAGCGGTCGAAAAAACCGGTTGAAAAAAACGCTCAGTAGACACACTCCCGAGCGCACAGCCAGCGTTTAACGCTGGAAAAAGGCGTTAGGTGGACACGGGCCCTTAACCTACCTAACTTAAATGGTGCAGCATCGTTGCTAGCCAGCAGTTTTCTTCTTAACTGTTGGTGTATTGCTAAGCTTATTTGCACATTACTGCCATCAGCTGATAATCTGGGGATGGAGACGCTCGCCTTACACCATGTATGATAAAGACAAAAATCTTTAAACATTTGAATGGAAAGTATTTGCACTTCCGTACACTTTCCGATTAGGGAAATTTATAAGGACTTTTTGGAAATAGAAAATCCATCTCAGACTCAATTTATTATTCAAAGCTTAAAACACATCTGGAGTGGATGTAAATTTAATTTGTGATATTTGAATTGTAGTTCTAGTCTCTATTTGACCTTTTTTTAAATCAATAATGAGTTACTTTGTTTCCGAACAGTCTGCTGGTGTGGCCAATATTTGATCCTCGATATCTCAGAAAAGATCAGAGTCTGATTCAACGTTATGTCTAATCTGTTGCCCAAAATAATATCATATATTTGATAAATGCTAGTTTAATGCACATGATGAGTTCAAAATATACCGTCTGAGATAAGAAAAAAAAGATTAACAATTAAAACAAGACGGATTTAAAGATGTTCTTCCTTAAATGGAAATTTTGTTTTTCTTTCTTTTTTTTTCTTCTTTTTTTTTTTTTTAGAACTCCCCTCATAAAGTCAAATTTATGTCCCCTGCTCGGGTGTTGTCTGGGGGGCTCCCACACAAAGCCTGGTCTGTGCTCGGGCCGGGCCCATAAATCCTAAACCTAGAATTTTTCAATGGACCTCTGTGCTGGACCTGGGAGCCCCCTGTCTGCCATGCCACTGTAGGAGGGCCCCCAAATTACCAAACCTCCCCAAGAGGTCCAGCAGGAAAAACAACTGTGAGGTTTATCACGTCGTTCCAAAACAACTGCAGGGAACCCTTCACACAACCATGGCTGTGGTGTAGAGGGTTGTAGGCGTCTGACTTTATTTGATATTTAAGTGTATTTGGTGTAAATATGGCCGTGTAAAAGGTCTGAAAAGCCACAGCGATTGCATGTCAGGGAGTGCACGGCTGCCACATTCGATATGTCCCCTGTGGGATAGCATGCATGTGTAAGGGTCTCGGTGGAAAAGCTAATGCATTGTATAGATACGTGTGTGTGTGTGTGTGTGTGTGTGTGTGTGTGTGTGTTTGCATGCTAGAATATTCATCAGTAGTGCAACAGCAGGGACTAAAAGCATCAAATAAGCAAAGACCCCCTACTTTAACACAAACGGGCTCTTCTTATATTGGTCCCATTGATTCCCATTCTCTGCACAATGCTGGAGGCCAATACAGAGAAGACATAGACAGGGCCCAGTGGAAGGATTATTCAGAATAACACATAGCTCTCTCTGGTTGTGGGAGTCCTGAGAAAAGTTGACTGACAGCCTCGGAACAAATTGTGATGAAATGCTTGCATCACCCCTATATACAGTACAGCGTGTGATAGCCATCTCTATCCCCGGTATCCTCTCTTTCTCATATGTATGATTCATATAGATGCATAGCCGATTCCTTCGAAGCTCTCACATGTTTATTAGTCTGTAACATCTCATGCATTCATGTTTATGCTCCCAAGCCACATTTGACATTTTCTGGATATGATGAATCTTTAATGATGACCTCAATAGGCTTTCACATCTTTGGCCCACAGATCAATAAAGTGGTTAGGGGAGTAGGTCAGCTGCTCTCCAGAGGTGTCTGTCAGTGTGTGTGTGTGGGTGTGTGTGTGTGTGTGTGTGTGTGTGTGTGTCTGTCTGTCAGTGTGTGTGTGTGTGTGTGTTGGTGTGTTTCTTTGAGCGTGCCTCCAAACAGCAGTAGCCAGCGTGCGACTGTAAAATGTTGGTGCTAATTGGCGGCCAAGCGTGGCCCCGTCTCCGGCGCGACGCTCCGGGGCTGGCAGAATTGGCTGGTTTCTCCAAGTTTTTTTTCCCCCCCAGCAAACCCTGCCTGCGAGGCGGTGGGAGTTCCATCCATTATTGATCACATCCAAGGATGAAAGCACGAAGGCTCAGTGGGGACTGAGCATCTTTGGCCCCAGACAGGAGAGAGAAAAAAACAGCCCTGACCGCCCAAACTCTTTGTGAAAACAGACAAGGAAATGATTGTTTTTAATTCATATCCAACTCTAGCCTGAGAACTGTCGGGGGAAGCAAAAAGTAAATAAGCCCAATTTATGGAAAACAAAGTGAAACACGTCACGGTGTGGATCCTCGCTCACCCCTAACATTTAGTAGCAGCATCCTCACTGAGGGTTTGTGTTGTGCTCCGATGATGACATTGTGTTATGCTGTGGCTGTGCCAGGCCTTGGCAGAGGCTCAGCTCACTCTGCTGTTCAATGATTCAGCTGTGTAGAATTGACCCCTACCTCACCTTGGCAATACTCCCCGACCAAATGGACGTTTGGCAGCCAGAACACACTGGATGTACAGGCGTGTGTGTGCACACCAGTGATAACACACACACAGCCTGACTAGCAAAAATACACTGACACACTCACACACACTCACTGGGAAAGGTTACAATGCTGCTTGAAACAAAGGGGCAGATGGTTGACAATGATACAGTGCCAGCACTGGGCAAGGTGGTTAAAATATGCATTTCTGTTTGTCTGTGCGCATGAATTTATATTGTTATACATATATATATACATCTCTCTGAGGTAGTTTGTACTGGGGGAATGTGGACACAATATCATTCTAAACTTCTCCAAACAGTGTTTTTATTATGCAGATATGTGTGTTTGTGTTTGTCCAGTTGGTGTGTCTCTCCAGCCCCACAGCAAAGCAAAGTGCCTCGCCAGAACTTGCTGTAAAAATACTTTGAAATGTTATAATGAGCTCCAAACTCATCCACCAGTTAGGGAAATACCAGCTAATTTGCAAAATGTGAAACCGTTTCTGGGAAATAGAAAAAGCAAATAAAAATATAAATATAAATTTTTCATATAAAAGTTCGTTTTTTCTTGAATTTTCTATAATTACTTCACATTCTTTGGAATACCAACATTAAAGTTACAACCCTCACAACTTCAGCCCTGGTAGATTGGACACCCATAGTTTAATATTGTATCCATCTATTTAAGAAATAGCAACTGGTATGTCTGTTTACAGTATAGCCAAACAAACTCATGTTGTTTTAGTATAGAAGTCGGTCAATAATTGGCCTTTTTCCATCACTACATGAGGAACTGTGATCTGATTGCACACAGCTCCCTGGCTGCTTCTTCTTGGTCCATTGAAATATTGAAGTCAAAAAAGACCAAAGGTGAACTTGCTGTAATCACTGACAAATTCACTCCTACATCGGTAGGAAGAGTTAAGCTGGCATTAGCGTTAACTCAGCCCGGGTAGTTAGGAGAATGAACAGTTCACAGTGAGGCTGATATAAATTTACTTAAATGTACTACGAGGAACTTTTAAAGATTTCGGAAAACATTTTCTCCTCTGATTACATATAACAGCAAACTAGACCATCAGTGCAAATAATGCTAGTTTATTATGTATATATTTCTTAATGCCTTTGTCATGGGTATACTCACCCAGGAACAACAGCGGGGGCCAAAGGGGATACAAAAATTAACACAAACTGAAAGTTCCTCCAAGCACCTTTTAAAGTAACACTGTATTAATTGATGCAAGCAGTGCAATTTGAATAGAATGCAGTAATAGCGGACTCCGCCACTAACAATCAAAATTCTGTGTGGATAGGTACTGATTGTAAACATATTCAATAGCTATTATAGAGAAAATGCAGGCTTTGCAAGGATTAAATCAAAGGGTTTAATTTACTTTCTGAAAACCCCGTCCCCCAGCTTCCACACCTGACTTCTTCTTCTTCTTCTTCTTCTTCTTCTTCTTCTTCTTCTTCTTCTTCTTCTTCTTCTTCTTCTTCTTCTTCTTCTTCTTCTTCTTCTTCTTCTTCTTCTTCTTCATTTAAATGAGCGAGCCTGTCCCACTGCATGTCATTGGTAATATTCAATGGCCTTCCACTCCAATCCATCCCGAGTCGTTAGCTTCTGTCTGCGCCGCGGCTAATCACCATCATCTCCTCTGGCTCAAGTTATAGCCAAAAGAGAGATAGAAGCAGCAGCATCACCCAGAATGAGACAGTTAAATATTCATGTCCCCACCGCGGTGTAATATCCTCCTCCATGATGTTATGAACCTTTTTGACCCCCAAGCTAATCAGCGGTAATCTCACGGTCACACGGTTAACAGTGATAAATTTGAGCTGCTTGGAGTCTGATGAGCTTTTGACACCAATGAGTGCTATGCATAAAGCCAAAAACTAAAAAAACTTTGATCGGCACACACACACACCAGACGCTGGTATAGGCGGCAGCGTTTCCCCGATGACAGACAGTTCATTTCACCCCCAGGCATGTAGGTATGACATCACTCCCATTAATAATGGAGCAATTAATTATGACCTATTAGACTGATGAATTAGATTAGATAGAGAAGAAGAGGAATGTAAGCCATGTGATAATATTACACAAGGATACATTTAATGACTTCTTGGGGATAGAGGTGGGGTGTGTGTGTGTGTGTGTGTGTGTGTGTGTGTGTGTGTGTGTGTGTAGAATTTTAAACGTGCCAGTTTGGATTGACATGCAGTCGGCTATCTAATTACATCAATGATAAATGGTGTTATTGATACGGTATGCTAATGTCCTATATACTGTTGTAATGCGATTACACCAAAACCTCCAATGGATCTCTATGAGTGGGGGGGGGGGTCTTTTTTTATGTCTCAACGCAACGTGACAGCTCCCACCATCTTGAATAAAAGTTTCATATTGATGGCACACTTAGCCTCATGGAAGGCAGTGGTGCGTTGAAGGTATCTTTTGAAGCAGCAGCCGTATGGAGGGGTATTTTAATGCGCAAAGACGGTATGGGACTTTTTAAATATTTATGGAGTTGTTCCGTGGCGCCTGGAAAAAAACAAAGACGCTTCAAGTGACAAACATGACAAGTCCACTTTAATCTCTTATTAGTGTGACAGCATAAAAGAGCACGGATTTAGTGTGTTGTCTGTAAACACATTTGAGATTTCAGAAATCACTGCTTGGAACAGTGCGTTAATGCAATCAAATGAAATGATTATGAGTTTTAATAATATTGTTTTTTTGTTGTTGTACTCAAAGGGGTAAAAATAAATTGGACTCATCAGGCAAAAAATAAACAAGCAATTTATCTCGACATTACCTCATGGAATTCATTGATGTATCCAAGTTGTGTGGAAGGGTTGGGGAATAGATAAACACATTGCATTGCTTCATGTGTGCATCAGTATGTTATTCCACTGTGTGAACACCATAAGAAACAAAGGATCTTTGCACTGATACGCTCAAGCTTATAAAGGCAGAAGCCCCTGTGCTACATTCCACTGACATCTAGTGTTACATTTGGGAACTGAGATAACACACTGTCTCTGACCCTGTGTGCAGGTGTGCGTCTGTAAAAAAAAACCCTCCAGACACACACACACACACACACACACACACACACACACACACACACACACACAATTGTATCCACTTCCCCATACATCAGTGTTTTCTTATTGATCGGCTCGATACGACCTTGAATGATCAGACAAGTGGAAGTGGGCGCGTTTTTCGGAATGAAAGCCATCCATTCCCTCTGTCTGTGCTATGTTGCAGCTGTAATGACTTGAAGGGAGGACAGGGAGGAAGGGAGAATGAGCCCATAGAGATGAAGACCCGTGAACCAGCCAGCTCTGCAGCGGCCTTATGTCGCGGCCAGCCTCTCCACCCCTCCAGGCACACAGGCTGTTCTAGGGGAAACAGGGAGAAGTGGGTCAGCCTGTCTGAGATGAAAGAGACGGGGGACGTGAGTTGGGTAATGCTGTTAGGTTAGATAGATAGATAGATAGATAGATAGATAGATAGATAGATAGATATATAGATAGATAGATAGATAGATAGATAGATAGATAGATAGATAGATAGATAGATAGATAGATAGATAGATAGATAGATAGATAGATAGATAGATAGATAGATAGATAGATAGATAGATAGATAGATGGATGGATGGATGGATGGATGGATGGATGGATGGATGGATGGATGGATGGATGGATGGATGGATGGATGGATGGATGGATGGATGGATGGATGGATGGATGGATGGATGGATGGATGGATGGATGGATGGATGGATGGATAGATAGATAGATAGATAGATAGATAGATAGATAGATAGATAGATAGATAGATAGATAGATAGATAGATAGATAGATAGATAGATAGATAGATAGATAGATAGATAGATAGATAGATAGATAATGTGTTTCTTGAAATTCAAGTCAGAGTCTACGGCAACACCAAGATTTCTGGCTTGGTGTGTGGTTTCTAACATAACGGATTTAAGCTCTGCACTGACTTTTAATTGTTCATCTTTGGCACCAAAGACAATTACTTCAGTTTTGTCGTTGTTTAATTGAAGGAAATCTTGGCACATCCAATCATTGATTTGTTCAATGCACTTACTCAGTGCTTGTATCGGACTGTAGTCTCCTGGTGATATGGTTATGTAAATGTGTGTGTCGTCTGCATAGTTATGGTAGCATAATTTGTTCTTATTCATAATCTGAGCTAGTGGGAGCATGTAGATGTTAAACAGAAGAGGCCCAAGAATGGAACCTTGGGGGACCCCGCATTCAATATTTGTCCGCTCAGATGGGAAATTGCCTATTGACACATAGTAGTCTCTGTCCTTTAAGTAGGATTCAAACCAGTTTAGTACAGTTCCAGAAAGTCCAACCCAGTTTGCTAGTCGATATAGTAATATGTTGTGGTCAACTGTGTCAAAAGCGGCACTGAGATCCAGTAAAACTAAGACAGAACTTTTGTGTTTACAGTTTTTCTCAGTTGCTTTGGTGCTTTTCTCAGATCAGAATGAAAATTCTCATAACTATTAGTTCAACCTCCGCAACATTTAGTCATTTGAGCACATCATAGTAGCAATTTCTCCTTCCTCTGAACAAATTGCAAATGCTTTTGGAAATGTATCAGTTGCTTTCATACAATTCTCTGCTGTTTTATAACATTGTCATTTTCTTATGTCATTTCAGTCAAAATGAACTATACTTATGGATGCTGAATAGTCGTTCCCAATAAAACTAATAGTCTTCATTTCATTGCTTGAGTCATTACATACAAAATTGTTGAACTAGTTATCAAATTCTGTAAAGCAAATTTTATACCTTTCTTTATAATTTTTTCCTGGAAATGTCTCCTAAATTGAACAATTGCTCTCAGGTGGACTTCAGCTTTCACTCACGAGGAGGTGTGTGAAGTATTAGTTGTAACCAATGACTTTCCTCGCTGCATTGCAAGGGATACTATCCGTTGTGATGTAGATGTGGCCAGACAGACAGGAACGTCTGGATGTGCCAGAATGATTTACCTGAATATGTTCAGTTACAATATGTCCTTTTATATTGTTCACATTTGTGCACAGCTCTACCAAAAGGGTGTTTTTTTATGTTTGTTCTAAATAAGTGACTGAAGTGTATTTTTCTTTTGCACAATGCTGTAGAATTGCAAAGAGCATATACAGTAAAAATTTGAAACATACGTATTCAGTGTCTTGTACTCATTTACTCCCCTAACTACAGCAATGTGTAACTTTACTGTAGTTTTCAAATGGTTGTACAAGTAGTGTATAGTGCTGTCTTGAGCATTTTCAGGTAGTGTCACCGAGTTCTGACCTTTTTTTTGCATTGGAAAACACTGAGAGAATAAACTGTCATAATGAAAACATGACAAAGCCATTTGACTATCTTGTTCATAAACGATGGTGTCAAGACTGCTCATTTTGATGACATTGGCAGTTTCATTGACATGAATACTTGCTTTTGAGGAATAGACTATCCATTTTGAGCAAGTGACGTACTTTTGCAGGTTATCCAATAGGTTTTGCAGTTTGCACTAATTGTTTTGAGAAATGCACTAACTGCTGTGCAAATGTTAATAGTGATGTGAGAAAAGCACCAAAGCGACTGAGAAAAACTGTAAATGGATGTCATTGAGGACCTTAACCAGAGCAGTCTCAGTGCTGTGGTGTTGTCGAAATCCTGACTGGAAAACCTCAGATAGATAGATAGATAGATAGATAGATAGATAGATAGATAGATAGATAGATAGATAGATAGATAGATAGATAGATAGATAGATAGATAGATAGATAGATAGATAGATAGATAGATAGATAGATAGATAGATAGATAGATAGATAGATAGATAGATAGATAGATAGACAGATAGATAGATAGATAGATAGATAGATAGATAGATAGATAGATAGATAGATAGATAGATAGATAGATAGATAGATAGATAGATAGATAGATAGATAGATAGATAGATAGATAGATAGATAGATAGATAGATAGATAGATAGATAGATAGATAATCAGCCCCTCATCAGAATACAGCACATGGTGTATTACAATGATAATCAGTGGATGAATGATGAAATAAGATGAGAAGGAGCCATGCTTCAGGGCCTTGTAGAAGAGGGTTTTGGTTGGGTGTGTTTCATCCACTAACATGCAGAATCTAAAAGGATATGTAAAACATTTGTTCCCCCCGCAGCTGAATGACTAGCACAGTTAATGACTGAGGTATGTTTTCCATCTACTGCTACTTTATACTTCAGAGGCAAATATTATACCATTAACTTTATTACATTTATTTGACAGCATTTGTAGATGAATATTTCACTTGCAACATATGTGCAGTCATTTAATCCAATCATAAGGTATGATGCAGTAGATTAGTGACAGTTAACTACATCTCTATCTCAGGTGCGCTTGAACATTTTCTATAGACAAAAATCACTTTGTCTCATCACATCCAAAACCAACAATGAAATCATCCTCTTAACAAGCATAGTCTGTGTATCGATCAATCACACATACATTGCCCTTCTGCCACAAATAGTCACTAGTGGACCAAATGTGTATATGCACTGCATAAAATAGTCCCCAGGAAATGCCATATTTACCCCTGTTTGAGTAGCATTTGCTGTAAAATACTGTGCCCAGCTTGAACCGCAGAAAGGAGGGAGAGATCAACTAATGCATTGTGTTTTGACTTTTTTTAATAATTCATTGATAATAGGAATAGGAAAAATTGAAAAACAGCCTTATCTTTGAAAATGTTGCAATAGGCAATAATACAACAGTATTAATATTCCAACATTATAACAGCTTGCTACTCTGCATTAAGTATAACTTCACTTTTGAAACTTAAAAACATTTGGCTGATTTCATATGTTTTACCTATTATGGAATAGTACTAAAACAAATCAATCAGAGCCCCAATCAAATAATTTTTCAATAGAAGGAACTGTCTAAGTCTGGCTAAAATATGGACCGATTGTGACAGCTTTATTTTTGCCTTATGTCTCCCCCAGACGTCCACTTGTCTTGCAATTTTAATTACAGTGACTACTGCACATGCACTGTTTACAATATTTTCAAAAGACATGCTTTTACTCTCCTGACAAGCGCAAGTGAGAAGCGTAAAGCCCAATAGGAGAATACATTTAGAAAGCTTTTTTGAGAAAGGGGTTTTTATGGCCCCATATTGAACAATAACGAGCGGTACGGTCATGCAGGCTGCGCATCAACCCGCTCGTACAATCACACAGACACATGCACACAGCCCTGTGCCTCTTCATCATGGGATGTGACACCTGACGGCCCATTAGTTCTCAAAGTGCAATTCTATTCTATGAATTCCTCTCCTTATAGAATATTTAGACTCTGTGTGTTTCCCTCCGCTTGTCAACACGGAATGCATTATTCATGTTAATGTGCCATTATCTGACACTCCGCATGATGTAACGTGGCCATTCCCCATGGCCCCGCACCCACAAAACACATCCACTGACCTTCTGAACTGTGCACTGCCATCACCCTGCCTGCAGCGCTACACAATGCAGCCCCACTAGTTAACATATAAAATATATATATATATTTTGCTTTACAACAGATTTTTACTGTGCAATTAAAAACGTGTGCTCACTAAAAGCAAAGCCACAGTGAAGATAACAAAATTATTTTAGGTTTTTAACACAGCGTGGGTGCATTCTTAACTGCACGCCACCGTAATACTGTACCTGCCTTTGAGGAAGAGACAGAGTGCAGCTATAGTGAGTTTAACCGGCATTTCATTATCCAATTAAAAAAGGTATAAGCCATGTGTTTGAGATAGACTGATGTATCCTGACTATATGCTTGAAATTTAAAAGAGATCTGACACAAGAGAGAAAAGAGAGGGAAATTGTGTTAACAAGCCTTTGGTGCAATTAAAAGATAAGTCAAAGCCTGCCTGCATGTCAGATACAATAAGAGGAGGATTTTAAGTTTGAAAAGGCCTTTGGTGAATCCATATAAGATAGGCCCGGGTTTGAGATAGATAGAAAGAGAAAGAGGAACAGAGCGAGTGGATTTAAAGAAGCAGTTTGGGAAAACATGCCTATTTGCTTTCTTGCAAATAAGCAAAGAGATGGGTGAGGAGAGTGGTGCCACTCCCATAATATAGCTGAAGCAAGCAGTCACTTCGTATAGCTTAGATTGGTTTGGCTCAATGTAGCATGTAGTTCAGCATACTTTAGGGAACAAGACAGCCTCGCTTTGTGCAGGTCAAAAGTTCAATGAGTAACATCGTACATGTTAGTTTGATCAGTAGAAAAAACAAAGAGCGGAAAACAACAATAAGGCCAACATATCCATGTAAAACGTCACAATAGAGGTGTATTCCTTTTGACTGAGAGAGACTAACTGTTTCCCCATGTTTCTAGTCGTTATGCTAAGCTAAGCTTACAAGCTGCTGGCTTTCGCGTATCTACTTTGCACAGATCTTCTTATGTAACTCTGGCAAGTAACTGAAAAAGTGTATTTAAAAAAAAAGGCAAAGTATATATTTAGGGGGCATTATATAAGTGTTGTTTTTCTCTTTAAAATGAAGTATAAGAAAAAACAGGCAAATTGGGCGAGGAAGAAAATTGGCTGGGCTGGAAACTTTGTCCTTATAGGTGTTCATCTTCCCATCTCGCGATTAGCAACTCCAATGAGCTGCCAACTTGTCAAAACATGTCTTGCAGTACACGCTGAGATAGCGGCCACCATCCCCGCCACCCTGGCAAGGAGAAGACAGGTGGAGAAAATGAAAGACTGAACCTGTCTTCTGCAGTCATCAAAACCTAAATATCCTGGCTCTGGGAAAATGTTCACCCTTTCCGTTTTGACGAGCCAATATATGAAAGGCTTTTCACAAATAATTAGCATGATGGCTTGGATGTTCCGCGTATTGACAGTGGCTTTGTAGGCATGGTGTGGGTTGATGCACGGGTTATTTTTAAGATACCAGACAAGCACAATGCATAATTTATCACACCAAAGGATAACCCTCCCATGCTGGTGAATAAAAGGAAGTAATAAGGGCAGAAAGGCGTGCAGCTGAAATGACTGATAATGCTTTACAACAGCTTCTAAATAAGGTGGATGGGGGAAAAAAATCCTGTTTGCACAACGTCTTAAAAGGAAGTGTAATTATGTATCAGCCAATCAACACCTAGCACTCACTTCCTGGGTCTGACCTTGCTGGACTTGTAACCATGGAAATGTTATTCTCTCTCTCTGACAGAGCACAGTTACAAAAGAAAACTGTGTGTGTGTGTGTGTGTGTGTGTGTGTGTGTGTGTGTGTGTGTGTGTGTGTGTGTGTGTGTGTGTGTGTGTGTGTGTGTGTGTGTGTGTGTGTGTGTGTGTGTGTGTGTGTGTGTGTGTGTGTGTGTGTGTGTGTGTGTGTGAGTGAGTGTGTGAGGATGAACAACAAACATGAACAGTTTTCAATGTCTTTCTCTCACCAGGGCACCTTGGAAACCGTCTTATCCTGCCTTTTTATGGCTTACCATACTGTGTCCAAATAACCAATATGTGGGGATGATGAGACACTTCCCGCATGCACACACACAAACACACACGTATTCTGCCTGGCAGCCAGCATTCTTTTTTTTCACAAACAGATCGGATAAATATGTGAAAGTGACAGTATTTGTTTTCTTTTCATTTGGGATCTGTTATGACAGTCTGCATAAATAATGCAATCTTCAGGAAACACTGAAATATTTACAGAACACATATTGGCACATTTCTGACTCTCTTGTGACATTGTGTGTGTGTGTGTGGGGGGGGAGGGGGGGGATACTGTTTCTTTTAACATTATTTTAGCTACGTGCAATAATTTGATGTGTGCCTGCCTTTAATGACCGATACCGTTTACAGAGGCAGTAATGCGTTGCCTTCCCAGAGGCATTATCAGTCGTTGACAGCTGGTGAATACAGCTCTCACTTTAGCTACACTATACTGCCAGGTGGGCATTTGACGGACAGTTTAGAAACTGTAGAGTCGTATAAAAATGTACCGTATAATGCAACATTTATCTAGTTGGTGGTGGAAAGTTAAAAGGACAAACTAAACTCCCAAATACAAAAAAAAAATCCTTTACATTCCGTAACATTCTGAGGGAATGTTTTCAACCTAATAAGACTCAATACTATGGTTGTGAAAATATAAACAGCTATGCTTATTGAAAATGAAGAACAACATTTTCATGGAACAGTAACTTTTACGTAATTTTTTAAGTTGCTAAATGAAAGAATATGAGTCCCAAACGTGAGCCCTGTGGGACCCCATATGTAACGTCTTCTAACGAGTATCAATATATGTCCACTTAAACTGTATTGATATTTAGTCATCTAAATTGTAATAGAGGAGATCTTGAGGGATTACATTACATTTTGATATTGCCCCACACTTGCCTCTAAACATGTTTTAACCATGATCCATCCAAAAATAATAGGTGTACACAAAAAGACCACAGACATATGCTGCTTTGAAGGGTCACGCACCTGTCTCCACAAAGTGGACTATGTGATCAAACAAAGAAAGGTCCAAATCAAAGAAACAGAGGCCTTAATATCCTCACTTTTACTCGTTTTACTAGTATGGGCCGAGCTCCAAAAACATTGAGCATTCTCTGTTGTGCAAAAACCATGATGTTTTATCCAAATAAGATAAGGCCTGGCTCGCTTTTGGTGTTCCAGTCCATTTGTTCGATTGGGTTGAGGTCGGGTTTACGGCTTAAAACAGTGGGCAGTTGTGGGGATTTTAAAAAAAGGTTGTGAAACGAGGGTTCACGAAGAGGTCACTCAAGAGAAGTTCAAACTGATTCAAAAGCACCTGTGGCTAAACACAAATAGGCACTTCAGAGTGGACAAACTTCAAAGGGACAATATCTAGAAAGGTGCAGAGTGTGCCAGAGGGGGGCAACTCAAACTGCTCAGAACAGCTGGTTAACGGGCAAGATAGTCAGTGAGCACGAACTAGAAGAACGGTCATAAATATATAGGCATTCTTAATCTGGCTTTCATATAATACCCCTAAATATGTCCTTAGGCGGGGAGTAAATCCATGGTACTCAATGGTGACTTGAGTGGCTTAGGCTTTAATCCCCTTTGGTATAGAGACACATATTTCCTGCATTATCGGCTACTTTTTCCCCCTTTGGTATTTTAAAGTTTTGCTGTGATTTGTGATATACATATCAAATGTCCATTCAATAGAGATTTAGTTCACTAGAATTGCAACAACTTATTATTTGAAATGAATTAGTTCTGTGTTGTTGATGGTATTGATTCAATAGTTAGGCCTAATGGCTTAAGCTTAGAGAAGACAGTGGCTCAAAGAAGCTTGTTAGAAAAGAACTCCTTACCAAACCAAGTGAATGTACATTGTGAATCATCTGTGTGTTTGTCTGATTCAAACAAACACAAGGCCATGGGTTTACAGGCAGATCGCAATATGATATCCAGAGTGTACACATGTTGCTCTCTCCGTCTCACGCATGCTCAGTGTCTCCGCTCAGCTGATTCGCATCAACAGAATCAACAGCGTCTGAGATCAGCCGGTCCGACGGCACATGGACGCCCAGTGAGGAGAGCGAGCGCTCCGGCTACGGGGTAAGAGACCTAACGAGTCTTTCGGTGGTTGTAAACTCGTGTAGAGTGGAAGAAAGCGGAGGCTCCGGCTGTAAAGAAATAGACCCGCTGATGATCAGCTGTAGATGAAGCGCGACAGAGAAAAAGTGTGTGAAACGGACCGAGGCATGGCCGCGATGACTCACTGGTCAACACATTCGGTAGTGGCAGGTCGCTTCTGTCTGTGATGACCACCATACCTTTAGATTGTGGGTACTAATTTGGAAGGATGTGACCAATGGTATGAAAATTAGGCGGGTATATCTCGTCTCATCAGTAGGCTATAAGCATGGCAAAATAAATGTTAAATATTATAGCCTATAGGTAAACGTGGGTCAATAGCATTAAGAGACCTTTTGCTTTGGGATTCATTTATATGAAGCAAAACAAATGCCATTTCAACTGGGCTCGTGTGGAATAACTCGGCCGGGAGACAGGAGGAAAGTTGGGGCAGACGCACTAGCACCATGGACAGCGCTCTAGGAATGGGACTGTAATAGGCCACTTGTAATGATCAGGATAGCTAACCGTGCCACAGCTTAGACCAGGTTGAATGTGTGTTATGATCATGTAGTGTGTGTGTGTGTGTGGGGGGGGGGGGGGGGGGCTGAAACCCATTTCTAAGCCATATTTTTAAAAAAAATCACATTAGTATTCAAGAACATTGAGTTTGGTAATGCACTTAAGAACTTGATCCATCATAATACCCACATGATATGAGTTACCAGTCAGCGCTCCACATGTTTACTTAAGAAAGCATGTTTGCATATTAAGTACTTTTGGTGGAAAAGGTACTTAGATCTTATATTAATTAAGTAAAAGTACTGATACCCAAAAAAATAAAAACTACTCCATTAGGCCACTAATCGAAGACCTGCATTCAATAAAACCTACCTAAGTCAAAGCGCAAAAGTATTCAGGTAAAAAAGTAAAGTGTTTTGCAGAAACTGGGCTCCAATACTAAAGTAAAGTACAAGTAGGCCTACCTCTATAGCATTGTTTAGAAATGAGCACATATGAGGTTTTCTACTGAAATCATGTTGGTAATGGACTTTCCATCCAATTTTCTTGTAAATCTTTGCTTGTAATTGTGTTGACCTTCAGCATGAATACAACTAGAAAGGTTTAAAAAAAAGTTTCACATTGATAACATCTGGTCATATTCATAACTTGTTCTCAAAAATAATATAATGCTTTGTAACTGCTGTTTCTTAGTTGTTGTTTTTTTGTCAATAAGGTTAAAGCACAAACTGGAGCAAGTCATTTATGGGTGCTTAATGACAGCCAATTGTTATTAGGTTTGTACTGTATCTTTCTGTTTGCCTGTTTGAATGAGCTGTATTCAGCTTGGGGCGCTCACACACACACAGCTTGGTTGGCACAAGATGTTTACTCTCTGATTGTATTGTATTGGTTTTCTTTATATCCCCACAATTACCAGTTAAAATGAGACCGGGCCTCGTAAACAAAGTGACATGGACTCACAAAAAAAAGTAAAAAGTACAATTTGGCAACCACTCCCCCTGTCGGATCAAAATTCAGTCTGTGGCGGAGGAAGGTAAAAACATAACTTTAGCTGTTCTCCTTTGGTGATAACTGATTTGTTTTGTTTTTTGTTTTTCATGGAGTTAGGTTTCAAATTACAGTCCGTCTAAACTTGACTGTATGCTGCTATGGGATGAGATCAAGCGTTTGTGTGGCCACCGAGAGAAACACTTTATGAAGGCAGCCTATGAATGAAAGAAATTCATCAAACCCGCCTCGGGAGAATAACAACAGAGAGACACATGTGCCCATATATATACAGAGTGTGCGAGCACTTGCATAGACTATGTGTGTGACTCATCCGTGGGTGGTTGTGGTGATGGAGCCGACCTCAAGGCCGCAGTAGCCGTCAATCGTTCACAGGCGCGGCAACAATAACCGGGGCAACCGGATGACACGGGGGGGCCGGGGATTTACGAGCATCCTCTGGAAAGGGAGGGAACCTTGTTTTTTATTAAGGGGAAATCCATATTCAGCAGATACGTGTGTTACGACACACACATATCAATCTGTTTAGTGCTCTGAACATGCACACACTTCTCTCTGTATCTTTTTTTTTTTACTGCAGGTGTGTGTACAAGGTGTGATGGCGCTGTGCTCTGAGGCCTGTGTCACTGCTGGCTCGAGAGGAGGAGAGTCCGCCGGGAGAGAGGTGAGATCATCTAGTTTATTTTATTACCAGCCACAAGAGCCTTATGATCAACATTCGGCAGACGTGTAATATGCAGCCCACAAAATGTCAGTGTAAAATACTCTGCGCTCACAGGGGTACCAATGAAATACTAACTAGAAAACCATGCAGTAGAATGCGATGCTTTATTTTTTATTTTTTTTTACAGCCCACACATAGCCCCGCACTTACCCCCATAATAGAAGAGCTTTCGCCCACAATTCCAATGCCTCATCCCTTGCGGTCGTGTACCATTGCTGGGGCTTAAAGTAATGATTATGACCTCAGCAGGCAATACAATGAAAGGACATGAAAGCTCTTGTGGGTTCTTCTCTAACAGTAGTTTGATTTGATTGTTAGATGGGTCAAAGAGTGGATCCCAAAAATGAAGATACATACAGTATATCTTAGTGAGTGAGTCATATATTTTAGAATCAATGATACCGATGCGAAATTCATTGGTATATGTCATCTCTGGCCCCAGTGTGTACCCCTGGTGAATCAGAGATAGGGTTACATCAGAGTCACAGACCTGAGCATTTGAACTACCTGAACCAGTTTGAAGACACCGTTGCGCTGCGTTCCGAATCGCATAATTTCTACTACATAGTATGTAGAAAAATGTCCCGATTCTTGTGGCCAGATTTACGATGGTTAGAAGTACCCCGGATCCTACTTCATCTGGCCAAGATTGATTGTGTTGAAAACTGCATCATATTTGGGCGATTCTGACCCACAATCCGGTGCGCACGTGAAGTGACGTCACATCGACGAAGCCTCCATATGAAAACAAATGGGGATG
The DNA here is from genome assembly GCF_949987685.1 of Ammodytes marinus. Taxonomy (NCBI): domain Eukaryota; kingdom Metazoa; phylum Chordata; class Actinopteri; order Uranoscopiformes; family Ammodytidae; genus Ammodytes; species Ammodytes marinus. The sequence goes on from NC_137221.1 coordinate 20,184,907, forward strand.
CGCCGGATATAAAAGCAAGAGGCAAGATCAAGGGGCGCAATGTTATGATGAAATAAAAGAGTCCAACTATGTCCCAATTGCATGCCTACTGCATCCTAACTAGATTATTTTTATCGTCGGATCTAGTATGTAGAGTAGAAAAAAGAAAGAGTATGCGATTCGGAACGCAGGGTTGGTCTCTGTTCTGAAGGTATTTCTGCATTTTGGAACCATCTCCCAAGCCAGCTGCTCTACCATCTTTAGCAATCAAATGTTTTAATCCAGATTGGTTGGCGAGACTTTAAGGATTCTGGAATTACAGAATAAGAGCAGAGACTGTTTTTCTCCCTTTCTCTGTCCACTGTCATGTGAAAAGACTTGAGGCATGGGTGGACGATGTCATCTTTAGTTACTATAGCCTCTTATCCTTGTCCTAGCTTCTGTAAATTATCCGAACAGGGTGGGGTAGAGACGGAGCGTTTCTATCTAGAACTTTCAACAGTAGATGATGTCAAAATACACCTAATAATACACACACTACACCTTCAAACACAAACCTGTGACCCCCTTAATCCCTAACCTGCCGTCTCCTTTCCTTTTTTTATTCGTAAGGGTTACACTTTTCTTAAAACGTGAAAGAGCGATGCAGAGAAATTTAATCAGTGAGGAATCCCTTTGACGCTGCCTCTGTATAAATTGGTCCCTTTGTGCTTGACACCTTCCCAGGCGGGTTCAAGCTGTCTTCGGTTCGGGGTGCGTTCCTATCTGCACCACTTCTATGAGGAGTGCTCGTCCTCCATGTGGAGAGACCCGGAGGATCGGGGATTCGTCCAGAGCCAGAGGTCAGCCCAGTGGTGGAACTCAGCCATCTGGAAGGTAGAGGCACAACACTCTCCACTCTTGTTTGTATTGCTCACATCGTTATTAAGGGTGTAATCAGAAATTCTGGAGAATGCTTGTTGTTAAAATACATTTTTGCCCAAATCAGTGAATATCTCCTCACGATCTGCTACCTGTCAGTACCTGAAAAAATAATCCAATGTCAAAACACAGCCTAGGCTCTGTAAATGGGCATGTTCCTAGCTATGGTGGGGCCCCTTTTGTTTACATACCAGTTGAAAGTGTCTAGGCAGATTTCAGCGCACACACAGTAGCGTGTCATGAATAGATATTCACTTATTTTGACAAAAAGTGATTTTGTCAACAAGCGTTCTCCAGATTCGCTGACTCCATGTTTAATCTGAAAACTTCTCAAATGACTTTCTTTATATTTTATTCAATAACCTTACTGGTGCAACTGCGAGTTAAAGAAAAACAGTTTTAAAAGAAGGAGCAGGCTTTTTAATAGGAGATGTCATCTGTGAAGTTCAATATGGGGACATAGCGGTAAACATCATTAAAAATGCATGAAACGCATAATAGACTTTGTAAGAATCATTGTGTCTGCCGGTGTCTGTGCTTTCAGTCTCTCAGTCGCATTTCTTGCATTATCTGATAGCAAGACATATTGTGTATTTTCTCCCACCATTCCCCGACTGTTATAACACAACAGAGATTAAGTCGACAACTGCTATCTGTTATGTCCCACAAGAAAGGTTAGTTTGAAACAGAGTCCCTTAGGGGGGGACGGGGGGAGTCAGGTAGCCTCATTCATCTTGGAAAGTTAATTCATCCCCATAGTGTTAAACTCTTCTCTGATGTAGTAAAGTCGGTGGCTGAGTAAAGTGGATTTCCTTATTTGATTCTGTCTATCAGTCCAGCACCCCATGTTTTTGCCATTACCCTGACAAGCTTTTATAAACCAGCGTTCTATCATGTCATTACCAAACTCATAGGGTGAAGACTGAGTTAAGGCCCAGCACAGTGTTTGACCAAAAACAAGGTGGTTGTTTTCTGACTCCTCTTCTCTTAATTAACAATGTGTGTCCTCTTTCGCGCACATTTCAAATGAGGATTTATAGATTGACCTCAGCTATGAAAGGGGAAAACAAACAAGTTTTTATAGCATAGCCGATAAAGAATTTCTTAATGTTTCAAGTTATTGTTTTCCTGTTCTACACAAGAAGCATTAAATCACACAAGGTCACTTATTCTTTTCATCTGTAAATGATCCCATCCTTCATTCCATGTGTCCGTCCCTTGTACTGTAACTATAATGATGTTACTGTGAGCTACTGACTTGATTGTACAGCATCCATTATCAGTCCCTTCCTTGGCGACTGCATCGATCTTTTCAATTGATTTAGTGCTATTTTGAGGTTTGCTGTGATTGGAAAAAAGTCAGTAGTACACTCCCCTTTTCAACACAATACTTGAGGATTTAGGAATAGAATAATTTTCTCCTCTTTTCCCCAAAAATTACACAGATTGATTTCGCTTCACCGGTGTATTAACTCTCTCTGGTATATACTCATGTAATATAGTGCCTACGTTGCATTTTAAACTGTTGTCTCTGCATGATGAACTGCAAGCAGCGGTGTAGTGATATTTGTAAAGGTGACGGATCACACATGAGCCCCCTACTCATTTGGCAATTGGGATTTTTTTTTTCTGCATCACAAACAAGAAAATGACCTTTCCTAACAAGAAGTGAAGCACCCAGAGTCAATAGGGCCTTCCGTAGGGGCTGCAGTGCTGCACACATGTACCACTACATGTTTTCTATCAATGTCTCGCTCCCTTTTTCCCAGGTGTCCTTGGCCTTGGGTCTCTTGGTCTTGACTGCGGGCATTGCCAGCCTGTCAGTGGGTTACTCCACCCCCCATAGGATCGAGTCGTTCGGAGAGGGAGACCTGTTCTTCGTGGACAGCCAGGCCGTCAGCTTCAACAGGGGGCTTCACCACAGCGCCGCGGCCGGGATCGGGCTCTCCTGCCTGGGCTCGGCCCTGCTGGCGATGGGGGTGGTCGCCTGGATCCTCCCCAGGGCCAATTTGAAAGAGAGGCTGTTCCATAGACCGGGGGAAGGGAAAGGGAAAGCAGAGTCTGGGTCAAAGTGGAGGGGATTCAGGGTTCAGGGGGATGTGGTTACCAAGCCGCCAGGTATTGTAGAGGAGGGGAAGGTGCCTGTCACACTGTCCAAAGAGGAAAATGTGCAGCCCACTACTTCTTCTTCTTCTTCTTCTTCTTCTTCTTCTTCTTCATCATCTTCATCTTCTTCTTCTTCTTCTTCTTCTTCTTCTTAAAATAAGATCCCCGCTGAGTTACATGGTTCTAGTCCTGGGACCTCATTTACCTGGTTGTTTTTTGAAGTGACATTTAAGTATGCAGGGTTGTTCAAGCGGAGGTGTATTGTGACCTTGATATTCCATTTGATAAGACAGGATTTAAAGGTTGAGTTCAAATCACTTTTTGTCAAAATCAGTGAATATGTCCTTACGATCTGCTAAAATAATGTGTGTAGCATATGTGTGCTGGAAGAAAATGCAGGTTCTGATATACAGCCTAGGCTCTGTAAACGTGTATGTAAACAAAGGGTTTGTAAGAAAGGGGGCCCACAGCAGCTATCAAAATACAAGTTTACAGAGCCTAGGCTGTGGATTACAACTGGATTTAAAAAAATGAACTGTGTAAAACTCTGTACGGGCATGTTGCTAATTAAAGTGATTATTACAAAGCCTTTGTAAACTTTACATACCCGTTTACAAAGCCTAGGCTGTGTATTAACACCATGTTTTTTAGCGAACATACAGTACGTTCAGGAAGCGGATTAGGAGGAGATATCAAATGATGTTGACAAAAAGTGATATGTATTTATTAGGGCTGTCAAATGAACGCGTTAATTTCGATTAATTAATCACAGAAAAATTAACGCGATTAAAAAAATTAACGCAGATTAATCGCACTTCTATAATGCCCTTTGACCCGGTGCAAAAGTGATGCGCAGCTGCACCGAGCTGCACCTGTAGCTTGCATACACAGCCCGCACGGGTGAAAGGGAGAAAAGTAAAGAGAGAAGCAGGGGAAAGGGCGGGGCCGAGGGCTCTATGGACGGTTTATGGGATGCTTCGGGCAAATAAGCATGAATGTAGGGAGACATCTTACTTTATTATCCGCAGTGTCTGTGCATTATTGATTTAGTGGGTGCAACAATGCAGGTTCAAAAGTATCTCTCAATCTTCCTCCGTGTGTCTCAATTTTGTTTGCTAACTGTCTCGTCTCCCGCGTAAACGGACACCCGCCCCGTGTGTGTGTGTGTTTATGTGTGTGTGTGTCAATATTTTTGCCTATGAGTACGACGATGGTGAATGAATCGGCATAGGCATCTGTGGCAGTGCAGCGCTGTATGTTGTGGAGACAGAAGTTACGAGAGACGGAGAGCGAGAGAGAGAGAGAGAGAGAGAGAAACAAACTGTACGAGCAGGCTATACAGCTGTTTATAAACAGGTATAAATGTGTCATAAAAGTATGCGATTAATTTAGATGAATTAATCACGGAGCCTGTAATTAATTAGATGAATTTTTTTAATCGCTTGACAGCCCTAGTATTTATATACACAACAAGCGTTCTACAGAATTGCTGACCCCACCTTTAATAGCTAAAGCTCAACAGCTCTAGCAGTCCACCAACTATAATAATAATTAGGATGACTAAATGAGGCCCCAAGACTTCAACCAGTGATTATAGTCCCCTTTCACATCTCATACTACAGAATATGGATGTAGTTGTTAACCATGGACTGTGTTTTTTTTATATAGTGCACCAGTGTTGTATTTTAAAGATACAGTGAGTAATATCCGTCTTAACACTAAAAGAGAGAAGAATCCTAATGGCTGATGGATGGTAAAAGAGTATGTATCTTTATCTCCCACTTGGTAGTGTGTATATACATTGTTAATTATGTTTTTAAATACTATAATGAAACCAGCTTTTCCGAGTATAGTAGTAGAATCACACCTGTGTTAAGTCACATAAACACGGATCACCGAACAGGCGTTAAGGTGTTAACGTGCCGAAGCGATAGAGGATTAAAATAAAATCATTAACTATTCCGTACATTTTCACATATCTTCACTAATGCTCAGCCCGCTGTGTTCAACACTTGTGCAGTTACATGCATTTGCACTCATCTGCTCTCGCACACGCCCACACACATGCTCAGATTCGTGCTCCATTGACAATATCACCTATTTTCTCCCCACTGTAATCTTGCTCTGTAATTGCCTGCAATCTGTGTCTCTAGGCAACAGTTGGGCTTCAAGTGCTCTATTTTCAACACTGAACAAAGACTCTTTTTTTGATTGGCCGAGCACTTCCCCTCTCCTTATTTTTTGCACCAATCATGTATTTTGTTTACAACCATGCACAGCAGTCAGGAGTAAGCGGTGAGGTGAGAAGAAATTGCACTGGCATCTTAAAGGCCATTTGTTTGATTAGGTTCTGTAGTTCAGTTGAATTAATTTGTATTGATTATGATGAGTAAAAGTTTGTGAAAAATAGAGAAATAGAATATCGTGTTGTCGTGATCACCTTCCCTGATTGGATTCCACTGGATATTATTATTGATGTTTGATTGTTTTATAGATACTTGCAATGATGAAGATATTGGAATAAAACCGTCAAAATGGGTCAAAATAAATGACCAAAAATAAACTTGTGATCTGCATACCTCACTTTTTAGTACTGTCTGGATTTGTTCAACCATGATACAATGATGATACAATCGTGATCATGATAGCAACCTAATAAGCAGGTTGGAACAAGCTATTTACAATAAACCTGGGTGGTAAGAGCAGACCTTAAGAGAGAGAGAGAGAGAGAGAGAGAGAGAGAGAGAACAGTGTCTGTCTGCATGAGTACATTGTGTTACTTTGGGGAGGTGAGTCACAGCTTTGTGAGTGTGAGTCATCCCATCTCGTCTCCCAAGTCACACACTAATAACAAGAGGAAGACCAAACGTTCGCTGATGGAGACATTTTATACATAACCACATAAAGTAAAACATACAGACCGTACTCCAGGTCACAACTTGTCCTCTGAATCATGTTTGTTTTGCAGCTCCTGTGTTTACCGAGCAGCTGATGTAACAGTATGTCATGTCTGGACTGACACCTACTGTTTCCCTTATAAGACAGCCGTTTATAAAATATTGCATTTTCGTACTTAAAGCGATAATACTGGAGAACGCTTGTTGTCAACATCGCTTTTTGTCAAAATCAGGGAACATCTCCTCATCATCCACTACCTGTCCATACTGTGGATGGGCTGGAAATAAATCCAGTGTTAATACACAGCCTAGGCCCTGTAAACGGGCATTTTGCTAGCTAAAGTGGGCCCCCTTTGTTTACATAACCTTTGTTTACATACCAGTTTACAGAGCCTAGGCTGTGATTTTTTTTTAATCAGTGCACACACAGTACAGACAGATAGCAGATCGTGGGGAGATATTTACTGAATTTGCGATAGTTATTTTGATAACAATCTTTTCTCCAGAATCGCTGTCAACACCTTTATCATTGATGCTTACTCCTTGATTGCGTCCCAAATGACTCCAAGCTGCACAGGATTTCAAGGAAAGCACATAAAATCTGCCCCACTCAAAGAAGCACACAGAATGCACTAAGAAATAGAGGGAAATACAAATGCATAAGGCATTACAGTTGCCATCGTAAGTATGCTAATCAGAAACTAGCAGACCCTCTCTGACGTCTAAGAGACGTCGGAGAGGGTAACAGCAGTGAGTAGCAGGTATAGGAGCAGGCAGCGTGAGTGATTGTCAGGTGATAAACACACGCTCACCCACTTGTGAGAATGTGATTGGTGATTGTGGGAATGCGCCTGAATCAACTTAATGCTCCATTTGTGTAGCTCAGCAACAGAGAACTCCTAAAATATAATCCAATGTAAATAAAGGCAAAGGAAAAGAGTGGAGAAGAGTGAGCATGGAGAGTGTCAAGCCTTCTCCAGACTTGCATTTAAAACATCCTACAGAAATGCAGGGTATGTTTGTCTGCATTAAGCCTATAAAGTTGATTTTGTTTCTATGGCAAAATCATTGGCACATCCTCCCTGCATATGAACTGGTCTCAGGAACTATTTTCGGTCCCTTGTTGTCAACATGCTCCTCGCACACTTCCGAGTGTGTGTGTGTGTTTGCATGGCTGCTTTCGAGCATGCTGGGTGTATTAGCAAAGTGTATGTAAGTGCATAATGAGGTAGAGGAGTGGAAGCCTTGGCAGTGTTTTCCTAGTGAAGACGGAGGGTTGATACGCTCCACGGACCGCAGAGCTCCATGGATGAGTCACACTGTTGTGGGAGAGAGATCCACGCACGCAGCCGAGGATCAGGCTGCAGACGGAAGATTGGCAGAATCCATCCATCCATCCATCCATCCCAGCATGTGTGTGTTGTGTGTGTGTGTGTGTGTGTGTGTGTGTGTGTGTGTGTGTGTGTGTGTGTGTGTGTGTGTGTGTGTGTGTGTGTGTGTGTGTGTGTGTGTGTGTGTGCTGCCAAATCTCTGGCTGCCTAGGAGTCTGCTGCAATGATATGAAACTGTAACATCTCATCTGCTGTGGTAAACAAAGAAGGAAGCTGGAGGGTTTTTTTTCAGACAGTGAGTGGGGTTCGGTACTCTTAGGTTAAATATACTGTAGGTCTATTGCCAGTCATCCGAGGGAAAGAAAACATTTGTCCGAAGTTGTATTATTTTGAATTTCTTCCTTGAAAGCTTGAGAAATGTATCTTTATAAAAGGGGTCCAGCTATAGAAAAAAGACAGCAACATTATAATTAAGCAATAAAAAAACATTCTAAAAATCACGCTAGGAGCTACAATAGCTAATGTACTTTACATTTCAGTAGGCCTTTAAACTGAGATGAGGGTCATGGAGTCAATGTGTTGCCAACAGAAGACCACGGGGTAAAACAGCTCAACACTGTGTAAATAACAGCTGTGTGTTGGGCTCCTTTGTTGTTTGATGATGCATTATTCCCATTCCCACAGATGACAATTCAGATGGTGTGACACCATGTTGACGAGTTTACAGCAGAGAGCCTCAATCATATCATGTAAAAAAAATATATATATATCAACAGGTAACATAGTAGGCCCGCAAAGCTACTTACGGGCACTGAGCCAATTCTAGCTAAATTTGAGCCAACATGCATTCTAACATACTCATAATAGAAATTTGACCTGATGATGGTGCCAGATGCGAAGTTAGGAGTTATCTCTAGAGTTTATCAAATCAATTGTATTCCAAGCTCAATATCATAGCCCAGGGCTATTCAATTAGTTTTGAATGGGGGCCGGTTGGTGGAAATGAACCAAAATAAGGGGCCAGAAAAAAATGCCTAAAATTGATGAGCATCACATCAATAGCTACATATACTGTAAAACACTACAACGACATAGGAGTGCATATATTGTCTTTATTTGATCAAATAGAGTTCACCAGCTTATCAAAAAAAATCCCTATTTGATTAACATAGGCTGCCTGTTGTTTAAGTGTTTAACAATCTTATCAGTTCAGGAAAACACAATAGGTTAACTCTTCAACAGTTTATCAAAATACATAGAAATAAATGTACTCTAAGTGCAACAGCTTATCAAAATACAGGTAGGCCTAGGTTTACTAAGAGTGCAACAGCTTATCAAAAAACATATAAATAAATGTAGGCTACTCTAAGTGCAACACCTTACAGTGGTTCCCCCCAAAAATGTGTTTGTCAAGGGGTCACTGTCCAGGGTCATGGGGGCAAAAATTTTGGCTGTATTTTGCTCAAAGATGCCAATGCACAGTACAGAAATAAACTGCTTATTTGAATACAAAAAAACTACAGACACTGACTTTACAGTTGTGCAATTTTGTTTGCTATGTGAAGGTACACATTTTGTGCAAACATGCAAAGTTCTACTGGTGCAATATTATGCAGACACACAAAATACAAATAATGGACCATACACTTACACTGCGGTACAATCGCGCCCGCAAAGCTGCATACACAGAGCAGCTGATAGAGAAAAGCTTGGAGACACATGTGCACATTTATTTACTGCAGATCGCGGCCTTTCGTGCAGTTATGACCATGCAAAAGCACACATCACACGTGCATAATTGTGCACCACTAAAAAAAAAAAGAAAAAAAAAAAAAAAAAAATCTTTTTTTTTTCGGTCAGTAGTCAAGGCGGGGGCCAATAAATATTCCTTCGCGGGCCGCACCTGGCCCGCGGGCCGCCTATTGAATAGCCCTGTCATAGCCTATCAATTTGCCTCAGTGGGTTCATGCAATTCATGGCAATAGCATACATCCAGAGAGACACATCTCTAGAAATCAGCAGGTAGAAAAAGATGAAAAAGCAGAAAATGTTATTTGCCATACCAGTTTGGAAGACAGCGCATATTGTATACATAATGTGCATTGTATAGAGATTCTGTTGAAACATTTGAAAAGGTACAAATCAGACCACTTATTACCAAACCAATCACAATTCTCCATGCTCACTCTTCTCCACTCTTTTCCTTTATTTACATTGGATTATATTTTAGGAGTTCCCTGTTGCTGAGCTACACAAATGGAGCATTACGTTGATTCAGGCGCATTCCCACAATCACCAATCACATTCTCACAAGTGGGTGAGCGTGTGTTTATCACCTGACAATCACTCACGCTGCCTGCTCCTATACCTGCTACTCACTGCTGTTACCCTCTCTGACGTCTCACCCACCACCCCACCCCCCCTCTTCCTCCACTGCTAGTTTCTGATTAGCATACTTAAAATGGCATCTGTTGCCTTGTGCATTTCTATGTCCCTCTATTTCTCAGTGCGTTGTGTCTTGTGTGTGCTTCTTTGAGGGGGGCCCATTTGAAATACTTTCCTCAAAATATTGTGCAACTTGGAGTCATTTGGGGAGCAACCATCCATGTTATTATTAAAGCTGTAGTGCGTAACTTTTTCATATAAATGAATGTCGATTACATTCAAGCCATCGGAGTTGACACAAAGTTGATTAAGCCTTTCAGCTCCACAAAGCTCTCTCTGTATTTCTCAGTATGTCAGCGTGTACAGTGGTTTCACTCCCTGACACTGGCACAGGAAAAAACCCTAGAAGTTCCCAATAAATGCTTCAGTTGTTGATTCTACTGCTATACTGCTAAGGAAAAAAAACCTGGACGTATGGAATAAAATCCATGCGCGATCAACAAAGTCTCACCTCAAAGATGCGTTGACAGTGTGGTTGTAATTCCTCAGAGTTCCTCGTGGGGTTGACAGAAGCTACGCACTAAAGCTTTAAGTGAAAGTAAAACCATCTTAAACCCTTTTAACCTTGCAATTTGACTTTGAATGTCAATGTTAGACAGATGTCAGTGACCATTGTTAAATAATAACACAAGAGCTTGACATAGGAATAGAAGAAATGCGCTAAACATGAAATGCTATATGAGAAGGGAAGAGGCAGAGACACTGTGGCAAAGGGAGTCGCACTATCACTCTCATTTGTCATTAAACGCCTTCAGGGTTGAAATTACCATTCCCTTTTTTTTCAAAGAAACTAAAACATGCACGCAGCTCCATTACAAGTCAAGCAACAGCAGCAGGCAATCACATCGCCAATGAACTCATCAGAATTCCAGAAATGGTTATGGGTTTGACCATGCTGATGTCTCACACATCACCACCACATGAAGAGATGTTAGTCCCCCCCTCCGCAACTACAACTCAATCTAAGCATTTGCAACGGGGGTGAAATTCTTATCCGAGCAGGGAGCGCAATACTGCACAGTCCATCACCATGAAATAACTCCACTGCAGGCTATGTGAGTGTAGTTATGTGTGCACCAAGTTGACAGCCTGCATAGTAACAAGGAGAAAGTCCTGTCAGCTTGTGGATGTTTTTTTATCCAGACTCCTTCCATTTTTTTTTTGCAACCTAGCATTCTACTATAACGTGTACCGTTTTAGACAGTATCAGCCCTCAGATGTTGTGTCTATATGTTTAAGATCAGGTTATCCACATCCTATACAGCCAATCAACCTTTGCCTGGCTCATGTTAGAGGCTATGAGAGATGAAACAACAAGATGTGCTGGGCAGACCAGCCGCCTCTTTCATCAGACATAAGTCTTATTGCAAGAGCTCGTCCTCCCACTTCAAATAGAAGAAGAAAGAGAACATCTTGGATGAATTAAATATATAAAAGGTGAAGATATTTATAGCTGATATATCCTCCAATCTGACAGTTTATTTACAAATCTAGAGTGAAACAATTTAAACGAGGTTGCCAAGTGCAAAGTGTCAAATGTAAAAGTCATTATCGACAGAATAATTGATTTTGTTACATAAACTTCAAGGCTGATCCTCATTAACCAACCTGACTCATTCAATGAATACAACACCTAATTAAGAGTAAATTCAAGTTGATTACTTATCAACCCACACTCTGTTCCACTGAGCAGTGTTAGCTTAAACTCTAATCACCGCTGTGGTTATTTTTAAAGCTATGTTGCTAGTTGTAAGGCAATTCGGTGATATAACATGACAATCATTCAGACGTGGGCTTTAAAATATACAGTGTTTAAAGAACTTCTATGAAGTGGTTGTTAAGATTTGGTTACATCCATGCAACAAAACAACATGGTGAAAGGTGGAGTCAGTGATTCTGGAGAATGCTCGTTGTCAAATTCACTTTTTGCCCAAATCAGTGAATATCTCCTCATGATCCGTGACCTGTCCTTACTGTATGTGTGGCTTTGTGTACATACCAGTTTACAGAGCCTATGATGTGTATTAACACCAAATTTATTTTTCAGCGCACATCCATTTGTGTTTCTCCTGTCATGTTGTTGTTCTATCCATCCACCCTGACTTCTTCCCTCTGTGACCAACATCACATAGGGGAGGACGGGGGAATGTGAGGCATCGGGTATTGTGAGACGCCCCCTGTATCTAGGACACGGAACAAGTTTTTGGTCATGTGAGATATATGTTTTCAAGCCCCTCTCATTTCCCCTTGGCCATGAAAGAGAGGACCTCATGGTCATGTTATAAGCATGTTTTTTTTCACAAAAATGTATTTTTTGCATGTAAAAGTAAATGTTCTTGCTGTCAACTTAATCGATTGTTGTGCCTAATCAAATTGGTTCAGGTAGAAACACTTCTATCGCACATGTTGATGAACTACCAACATATGAAATCATGTGATGATGATAATTGAAGATTAGCCTGAATTTCTGAGAGAGGTAGTTTTTTCTCAAATTGTGGCAGTGGGGTAAAGTGAGACAAATGCTCTGGGGTAAAGTGAGACAGTGTCTGTGCCCTCTTTTAATGAATCCATTATATTTGAGATAGCAAGGAGACTAGTTTGAAAAGACAAAAGACAATGTGGGCTGGAGGTGGGGGTTGATGGTTGAAGGGGTGTCAGCAAGGGCATGGTTTGGCATGGTATGTATGTGGGGGACAGGAGAGTGACCTTTAACATCAATAGAATCTAAGAAATATGTCTTTATTCAATGAATGATCCCAAAAAACAAAAGCAGAAAAAGACTCAAAAGATGGAAAATGACAGCTGTGTCTAGTCCTGTTCTGAGTCCCAGGCTGTTCTAGCTGGTTCTGATTGTCCTTCTCTCTGACCCCCAGACACTAGCTGGCTCTAAGGGTCCTGTGTTCTGACCCCCAGACTGTGTTTTAATCTAACTGGTTCTATCTGGCATTTGAATGTTAATTATTGAATATGAATTATATGTTGTATTTGATCAGAGTTACTTTCAAGTGTTTAGAAAATGTTTTGCTTAATTGACCAAACCCCATGATTCTGTTACTTGTCCGACATTAGTTTTGTAATATTTGGGACATTTTTTCTGTGGGAACATGCTGTCATTGGGAGAGCCTCCAGGGTGAGCATAACATACTGATAGCATTTAGCTGAAAGGACCACTGTGCCAAAATACAGCTTTACAGACCCGCAGTTGTGAATTTGTGATTTGTCTTTGAGTTAAAATACTATATTACCATTTTTCATTTGTCTGTTTTTTTTTTATTATGATTTGCTGCCTTTTCAGGAACAGAGCAGTGAGATGAACAACAAACCTGTCAGCAGTTAATCTGTGCATACATTAACATCTTTACCAAGTGTATACCAGTTATCCTTCATTTTATAAAGACACCACATAGCCAACATTATCCACGGTGTAACAGAAGGAACAGTAACAAGTTAAGGGTACTAAAAATTTACGAAATTCAAAGCTCACGAGCCTAAAGAGTTCCCAGAAGTCCAGTTAAACTTTATAATCATAGTGTCATTATATTCATATATTAGCCATACAGCCCAATGTGATTGAAGCAACTACTCAATGCTTCTATGCTGGTTGTCAAGTCCAACACTGAAAGGGCAGGAAAGTGAAAATGAGACCAGTTGAGGGGAAGCACGAATGAAAAAAAAAGTAAATTAAAACACTTCATCAGAAAATAACTCCAGGAATACATTAAGCATTAGATATTGATGATGTCAGATGGATCTTAATTTCAATTTTAATAACTTAATTTTAATATCCAGCAAAAAGTCGTTTTTTCCTCCAACAATTTCCTCTACTGTGTTGATGTATCTCGGTTAAGTATTTATGAGAGGAAGGTGATAATAAGGGAGCTAAATTCAAGGCTGCGCGGGTATGCAAGGACAGGTCCTAATAAAGTGGTATCGGTGCTTTTTACAAGTCATAAGCCTGTATCTGGATGAGCAGTGTTTGTGTCATACTAATTCTCAAGCTGTGAAAGTAGAATATATGTGGGATATTAAAGTAGGAAGTATGTAAGATTGCTCCACTAAGTGTGACAACAGAAGGCCTCTCTTGTCAACCCGATAAGAATAACTAATGTAAAGTAACAAATGTTTTCTTGTGTTTATACGCTGCAACAGTTTGACAGTGTTTTCCTCTACACGCAGTCAATTCAAACATTATCTCGTTCTCATAATGCCAATTATAAGTCAACTGCCGGGAGAGCCCAAACGTGGCTCTCAGCTAATCAAAAGTTTACATTGTACAAAAGTTATCCCTCCCTCCCCCCCTCCCCCTCTCCCCCCTCCTTTCCTCCTTTGTGTGAAAGCCATCAGGAGATTTGGCGCCGTCAAACAACCTCGGCGTATTTGCAGTCACCGTCGGTTTGTTGAGCATTAAAAATGTTAATTGGAAATTTTTTAAAAAGGAAAGAAAAATATCGCATTACCGTCCCACCTCCTCCAGTCACAGCCTGTCAAAATGCAATATTCCAAATTAGATTGTATTTGGATAATCTTTTGAACTGTAATAGGTTTCCAGCCGGCAGGCATATTACTATTGGCACATCATTATTAAACAAAAGTGACACCGAACCATCACTTTGCAGGCGGCGCCAGATAAACGTTCGACACCGTGCAAATAATATTAGTTCTGCTTCCAGAGTTACTGGCTTATCTCTGGGATGCTATATTGGGTTCATATCCCTGTCGGCTGGCGAGGGCCTTCTGACGGAAGTGTCTAAATTTATGAGTAGCCCATGTGTGTGAGGTGCATGTATGAATAGGCTGCTGTGTGTGTGTGTACTATGTAACGTGTGTGTCACACATTAAAGCTTTTATATGCAAATGATGTGTGTGTGTGTGTGTGTGTGTGTGTGTGTGTGTGTGTGTGTGTGTGTGTGTGTGTGTGTGTGTGTGTGCTTTCGTGTGTGTGTGCAAGCATTATGTGTGGGTGAATAGATGAGTGTGTGTGTACCTGCTTGCGCAAAGCTGGATCCATTCATATGTAAATAGGTAGTGCATGTGCGCCTGTATATGCAGACGCGACCCATATCATGGCATAATGAGATCCGCCACTGTTGGTTACCCTCAGACAGTGGTAATTATGGCCGCAGTGAAAAGGAGTCATGCTGAGGGGAAGGATGGACTCTCTCTCACACACACACACACACACACACACACAAACATATTCCACCACGCAACACAGGCCTCAGTCCTGTACTGTGACAGCATGCTGTAGGCGAAATGACGACCTGTCCATTTGGCAACCCTGCGTTGGGGAATAGGATGCTGCTATAACTGGATATGATAAATTAGACCTGCATCTGCTTTTCTAATCAGCTTTACAAAACCCCAATACCTGTCTGTTTATGCCAGGTCAATAGAAAAAAAACCTGTTAAAGAACATCAGTAGGAGAAGACAGCATGATGCAAAGAGCCAGCAATAAAAAGCAAGACACGTGAAAACTGAAAAAGCATTTAGTTTCTTTCTTCTTTTTTTTTTCTCCAGCCATATCATGCAGCTGGCTCAGTTTTTTATCATGCCTCCAGGAATGCAAAATTCATCACAGCCATGTCTCCTAACAGCTTGTAAAGTAGTCCATAGGTTGTGTGTAATGGACCAAAATGGTTGTTTTTTTTACTTAATTTAGATGGGGACAGTAATATTATAAAACAATATGTGATGATTTCACGAATGTCATTCAACATTATAGTTTCTGTGAAAAACATGACACATTATACTGTGGTTGAAAAGTAAGTCCATTTGATTTATAAAGCAAGTCTGATAATAGTGCTACAGTATATTGTTTTTGTTAGCAAATCCCATTAAAGGTGGATTCAGCAATTCTGCCATCCGTACTATGTGTGCGCTGCAAGAATCTGGTGTTAATACACAGCCTAGGGCCTAGGTAAACTGGTATTTAAACAAAGGCAAGGCAAGTTTATTTATATAGCACAATTCAGACACAAGGCCATTCAAAGTGCTTTACAGGGACAAGATTCAAATACATAAAACACATTAGAAGACATTTAAACGCGAATGAAAATAAGTAGAACATTCAAATAAAATAAAAACTACAGGTTAAAATGGAAACAGAAAAGTCTTCAGACTCGATTTAAAAGAACTGAGGGTTGCAGCAGACCTCCAGTTTTCAAAAGGGGCAAACCGTAGCTAGCGATATGCCATTTACAGAACATAGGCTGTGTAATAACACTGGATTATTTGTATACATAAAACAACAATATATCAATTCTAACAACAATGTCTACAGCCAGATATGCTGTATCTTACTCGTTTAAACACTATTTGCAGACTCTTTAAAACACAAGCTTGGTGTTTTAAAAACATCTTTCATGAGTGTTTGCTCAGTAAGGTAAACCTCCTTTTTACTGAGAAGGAACATGAGATGCTCATGCAGTTTTAGCTCACAATCAACTGTGCATTAAATGTAATATGGATGGATTGAACATCCTTAGCCAATTTCCTTTGTGTGTTTTCTTTATTGAATTTGAAGGTAGCAAGTGCTTATTCCAAAATCTGAAACAATAGAGCTTGATTTGCCAAACACTCAACAGCACAGTACAGGACAGGATTGATTATTTCATAGTAAATGGATGAAATCAAGGGGAAAATGCTTTGCTGCTCCAACCTCCCTCAAAGTGTTTGAATCCGGGCCAGTGGTGGGGTGTGTCCCATCTCCATTTATAACATTTGTCACCGCTGTAATTGTCCTTGTCCCGGCATGTTCCTCCTCTGCAGACAGAGAGCTCTCATCTCAGTCTGTTGTCTGATGATGTGCTCACACAGGCCGCTCCACCTGATAGGCCTCTACGTCCTGTTTGCAACACTGACAATCGCATCAGCCCAAGTTCTGATTTATTTTCTTGCTACTCGCCTTGAACCTTTCAGCCACAATCTCGTTTCCACCTCCAATCTCTCCATCTCGTGGAAACTGGGAAGTGTTGCCTCCCCTGCTTGTCTCGGGCGGCTAATGGACTGCACAGAGCGCTGCCTGTCTTTTATTGTGAGGGGTTCCTTGATCAAGTGCACGTTTCAATGTCCACATATATGCACACATAGGAAAAGTACATGATGAATAATACTTGTATGGCGGTATTCTATGGGTTCAAACCCACCACCCATCAATTTGCAGCACTCAGAGGAACGGGATTTTCGCAATGCACTTATACATTTTCAACAGCTTTCTTTACATGTGTGCCTTTTTAAAAGGCCGCGAGTTGAAAGGGGTTGTTTGTCAGAGAATTTCCAAAACCCACTAACTGAGCCTGTTAAATCATCAATCTTATTATTATAGCTGGAATGTAGTAAGTGGCAGAGGGGAAAAAAGCAACATAAAGTTCTCTGGAGAGAAAACAAACATTAGCATTGCCTCTGGCGCTTTCTTCTTGGCTGGTTTTGATATAGCGGAATCGCTAAGACGCACACAGCAGGGGGCCTAATGCCTTTTTCTAGGAAATATTTATTTTTAGTGTCTTGCCTCTTCTTTTGTTGACATTTGATGTATGACAAAAACATGTTTGTATTTAAAGGGGAGGAGGGACATTCAAAACGTGAGCAAGTTGCACTATAAAAACTATTGAAAGTGACTCAGAAAACGTTGATACAAGCACACAGCCCTTCTGCAACCACAGGTAGAGAGAGGTGTAATACAGTTTGAGTGTAAAACCTCCACAGGCAGCCCACATATATTGTGCTGCCCTTCACACCCAAAGCAGAAAAAAGTGAGATGAACCAGTCACATAAAAGCCCCCAATGTTTGCTTCTTTTATTAAATGTATTGTACATCATTGTCAAAAGAGAAGATGGAGATAAATGTAAACAGATGAGAGGAGCGTCCTCCTTCTAGAGTACAGTCAGTAGGATGCATTTGATCACACTGTCAGTCCACCACTTTGGTCAACAGTGAAATATCTCAACAACTGTTACTGGATTGCAATGGAATTGTGTACAGACATTCATGGTCCCCAGAAGATGACTCCTAATGTCTTCAGAGATCCCTTGACATGGTGTAAGTTGTAACAGCTTTGACAATCCACAAACTCTTCACCCTCGTTTGTGTTGGTCTTCCTATTCATTTGTCCAAATACATTGCTTTAGTCTGGTTGGATGTATGTTGTTTGTGGTCAATTAGCAAATGCTGGTATGCTAATGAAGATGGTGAATAAACCTGAGAAACATCGCTATGTTAGCATCGCCAATTGACTACAGGCATTGAAGTGGAAACTGACGTAAATGTTCTGTATTGGTGTTAACAATCTGCTCACTCAAACCTTCTGACTGCTAAATATACTATATAGTTCAAATAAAATATAATTTTTAAAGAAAAAATCTCTGGAATGGAAACCTTTCCTTTCCTGATGGGAGCGTTTTATTTCACACATAGGTCACTCATGAATTATAAACCCCAGTTGAAATTGAGGATTGGACAATGTTATTTTTTTGTGATTATAACAGATAATTTTTAAGAGCATAAAGAATTCACGATTTCGGGGAAACTTTATTTCCTTAAAGACTGACTTATTACCCTGAACTGACAAACCAGCTGTGAACTGACAATGCCTGCGTATTTCTCTGATGATGATTTAATGTGCATATTTTTGTCAATGAACGGCTCGGCCTGATGAGCATGATGCAACCACACCACGAGGCTGAGTGGCAGGAGACATGTTTGCTCAGATGTGTCATCAATCACTCCCACTTCCCATCGAAAGAAAATACACATTTCACACTTGGCAGCGATTGAATAGTTAAACAGAATCAGGTCACAGCTAAAAAGCCACTCGAATGTATTTTAATTGAATAATGCCAGCTGAAAAGGAATTAAAACAGTGAAAGCAAAAAAAAAAAAAAAAGGCTACAATTACTAGGGTGATTAAAGGGGAAATTATCCTAATTCAAGACAAGGCTGCCTATCATTTTTCAAGGTCCCTTGGTTCAGGTTCTCCACCTTTTTTTTGTCTGATGTGCTTCAACAACCCTGGCAGAAGAGTTCAAGTACCCATGTATCCATTAATTTTAGCTATTTCAACCATGTAGCCACTTTAGGCTAACTACTTGAAACATTGCTTAATTGCTTTGCTTACCATTTCAACAGTTTACCAATTAAACGTTGGTTAACCATTTGAACCCTTTATTGATAGCTATCTATTTCAAGCACTGTGTTTATCCACTTAACGGTACTTTTTTACCAAGTGAACCATTCTGCAATTACCTTCAGCTATGTCAACCCCGTAGCCGCATAAAGCTAACTATGTGTATATCATTGCAATGAAATCATAATGTTGATTTATATATTTTTCTCAGAGTAATTGGGCTACTCAACAACCTTTCCACATTCCCCCCCTGGGATGTGAGAGCCATATGTCGGGAATAAGTGCAGTAGATGTTTCAGACTACAGGTCCCATCTGTTAAAACCTTCACTGTCATATATCACACTCCTCTCCTGTGATGAACGCAAATGAGATGAAACTCTGAGTCAAAAAATATTTGAACTGCCAGTGTGTTAGCCCTCAACATCCAGGCTCAGAGAAATAAATCAAGAGGGCTAATTTCCAGACATGAGTTATCGGGAGGCTCCTCCAAAATAAATAAAGACAACTGTTAGCAGAGCGCTGATCTTTGACCCTTCAAAGTAAAGCAAACACATATGGATCTCCAGTGGAAGTGCTGTGTTGGTGTTTCGTCTGGATTAGGTCCAGGTTTGTGCTTTTTACTGTAGGGGGGGGGGGGGGGGGATTTAGCAGGGCCAGGGTGGATCCCCCAAAACACTGTGCACAGATTCCAGCCCTGCTATAGTGGGTGTGCTCCAGGCTACAGCTGCTATCTCTTTTTATGGACAGATTCCTTTGAGGCAAGAGGAAGTATCTGAGAGAGACCGTGCGGAGAGGCAGTGCTCAATGAGCAATTTATATGTTCTCAACAAAGCTTCTTCTTCAGAGCCCCGAAGGCAGGTCTTAATTGTTAGACGTGATATCTCTCCACTCCCCCCCTCTCCTCTCCTCTTTTTCCTTGACTGTTTTCTTCTTCCCCCCTCTCTCTCCCTCCCACCCTCTTTCTGTCCCTCCAGCTATTAGGAATTGGATTTGGAGCAGAACGATCCGTTTAGTCTCTCTCCTCCATCTCTATCCCTCCCTCTCTCTCTCTCCCCGCTTCCACACCTCCTCTGTAGGTTTCTCTCATCAAAAGCCTGGGACTTAATCTGTCTATTTTTACCTGAAGGAATGAAAGGAAGAAGGGATGAGGTAATGCTTTTCCTGTCCATCAGGTGGGCACTGGTGCATGGTCTCTGTGGTGTGCGTATAGCTTGGGAAGCTAGCACCACCATGTGGCCAACAGAAGAAATGAACCATAGTAAAAGCAATAGCAGACAGGGACAGATAGGGGAAATGTACTGTTGTAGTGGATCCCAAAAGCTGTTCAAATGGGAAACACAAAAGGACTTGATTATGTGGATGGAATCTAAAGCTAAGTAAACAATGCTCTAAACAAAATGAAATTTCAGAACCACTGACTTGATTCATACAGGTACAGTATGTCAGTATGAAGGAGTCAAAAAGCCAAACCATGTTGAGGTGAATGTGTGACAGCAGAGCACCACCTAGTGGATGAATATAGTAGTGACAACACAAATGGAAGAACATTTAGGCTGCATTCCAATACGCATACTCCACTGTTATTTAGTATGGCAGAGACGTAGGATGTCCCAATACATGAGGTCAAATGCAGCCTGCTTACAAATAAATATTTATTTTTGGCAATTCTGACCCACAATCTACTGTGAACCGCAAGTTACGTCACATCGACTGAGCCTCTATGTGAAAATAACCAACGATGCGACAGATATCTCAGGTGTGATGTGACGATGAAATAAATCAGTAAGAGTATGGCCTAATTCTTTCCCTACCGCATTTTCTATGGTCAGCTGTAGTATGTAGAATAGTAAAAAGTAAGAAGTTGGATTTGGAACGCAGGGATCGTCTGTAAAATAAAAAAAAGGCAAGGAGAATTGATTTCCGATTTCATTTTATTCAAAAATGAAACATTACAGGAACATTGCAGCCATAAGGTACAAAAAAAAACGTGTCAGTCCAGCATATACCATGTGAGATCAATGGTTTGGGAAACTGAAGACGCAGTGTCTGTAATATCTGTCTACTGATCACATGTTTAAACGGAAGATTTGATACTCCGAAAAATTGCCTAACCATACTCCTCTTACAACATTTACTTAGGAAAAACTAAAACCTAAAAGAGCCGTCACATCCTTCATCACATTACCAAATACAATAGAATACATATTTGCATGATTTGACTGGTATTCAGACAACAATCAAAATATAATATGTGTATTTCTGGTCCATATAAACCTCTAGTTTATTTTTATTTATTTTTTGCGATGGTTCTTGGTTTGTATAGAGTAGGTATGGCAGTGACACAGCTGCTCGAAGTCAGGAATGATTTCACTGGATTTAGTGGCAGATTGTTCACAGTATGTGTTACATAGTTTTGGTTTGATAACCGTTGCAGCATGATGCATATCATACGGATCCTTGTTCACCTGATATTAAGTCTCTTTAAGTGCACTGTGTGAATGAAGAGCAGCAGGAGAAGGCAGTGTGCTAGTTTCCATCTACCTGAGACCAACCACAGAGTTAACCTTCATCCCAAAGTCTAAGAAAAAACTAAAAGGAAAAATAATAACCCCTTCCTCAACTAATTCTTAAATATCTGTACTTCATACATAAGAACATTATGTTTTAAATAAATAACACATTTGCAGAGCAGAAAAAAACATGATTCTTGTTCTTAAAGCTATAGTGTGTAACTTCAGAACACACTATAGCTTTTTAATGTGGATAAAAAAATAAACAAAAAAGGCAACAAAAAAAAAGATTCAAAGGAGAACTGAGATAGGTGACTCGGATCCATCCATCCATCCTTGCTGATCATAATTCTAATAGTGTTTGTATACCTGCAGTCAAAAGGCACAGAGGTGATGGGCAAGCTTGCATTGGAGATGCTGTTACACCAGACAGAGAGAAGAGCTGCAGGTTAGATCCTTCAGTCGTGTTTGCTGTGGTGACTCTGACCGTTGGAGCTCGGAGGTCGCTCGTGGCAGGTTTTGCTCGGATTGTTTTTAAATTCAAGGTAATCCCGGACGAAGAACGGGTGCTGCTCTATAAAATGATGAAGTTCATCTGCGGAAAAAAAGAAAATGGGAGTTCAATGTTGTTAATTTACATTGTCTAATTAGTTACATTTGGTGTGTATTTATCTATGTAAAGAGGGGCCTGGGAAAAAGTGTTTAGTGTTTATCTTAATGTATTTATTTATTCATTTAGAGCGTGTAGCATTTTTAACATCAATATGTTCTTTTTTAATTTCCTTTAGAGGCATTGGTATAATTACTGTGATGATTCCAGACCATTACAGAGCAGATTAACGGCATCCACTCCTGCATTTTTACATTAGCTGCAGATGGGAAATGTCCCAGATTGGTTTATGTTTTTTCAAGCACTGGTCAATCTAGACATTTTCTAAACCTTGTCTGTTTGCGTCTCTATACAGTATTTCTCCTATACAACCATTGTTTACGGCCTGGATCTGGAATAAACTGTTGAAGAAATATAGCTTTCGGAAAAAAAGTTGTCTTGTTGCACAACTTGCCCCCGGTGTGGTGTAAGTTGTGCGGTTGGAGAGAATACCATGGGGTGAATTGTGCCATTGATATATATCTCATAAACTGTAATGCAAGACAAATCCATTAGACAATCACTTATTTAAGGTGTATTTAAAGTAAATAAAGTAAATAGTTGACAAAGATTGAAGGACAATTTTCTTAAACAAGGCCTAGTCTATGGTTTTACCTGCAAAGCTCACAATGACAAAGTCACCATCATCATCTTTCTGGCCATCTGAACTTTCATCAGTGGTGTCGTTAAGTGGAATTGAGATGTCACTATCTTCTGAGCTACTGTAGACAATCACTTTCTTTTGGTGACCAGCGTATACAGCCATGCCACTGGCACAACTCTCAGAAATGTACTTTGCACTAGTTGCTCCGTGCTTGTGGAACCAACTGCCACCTGACAAATGTGATTCCCTCTACATTTCTACCTTTAAATCAAGGCTCAAAACCCATATGTACACCCTGGTGTTTCCTCCCCATTAACTATCTTACCTCTGCACTACTATCTGTGTTTATGTGGATGTATGGGCTTTACGTCTTTTATTTTGGTTATTGTTATTTTACCTTCATTGTTCACCTACTGAATGCACTATGTACAGCACTTTGGACAGTGCAAACTGTCATAAATGTGCTTTTAGAAATACATTTTACATACATACTTACTTATAACTCACCTAGGCCCTTTGGCACAAATCACCCCAATCCCAGAAATTTGGATAATAAGCATGATGCAGCAATTTAGGGCTGACATCGTGCTAACTGTATAGACTTAAAATGTAGCATACCAAAGCACTAAAACATGTGTCAAATGTTTTCAAACTTGTCTATAAGTGTTCAGACACAATAATCAAAAAACCTTGATCAAGGAAATTTTACTTTGAAAGGCAAAACACAGTTTTTTTTAGCTTAAATGTGCTTATATCTTATTCCTTGTGTCTCCCTTCTTTACAGGATGAGTCAAATGGATGGCTCTTCTTAAATATGTGGTCACATTTCCAATTTCTTCCACGGTTTTCTAGAAACAAGGGGTGGCACAACTTCCAAAATGCACAACTTAGGCCACTTTCCCCTACTTAGTTAAATATTGCCATTTTTAAATATATATTTATATATGTATGTAATACAAAACAAATTGTGTTTTAATGTAAGTAACGGTAATCAAATTACAAAGTCTCATGAGGATATCTATAAGTTAAATATATTTTACTCTATTCACCTGCAGTGTCTCGCCTTAAAATAAGAAATTGCTTCCACAGAGGCAGAAAGAGTGCAGGGAAAAGCTTTGACAGTTTCTAGGAAAAGCAGATGGTGAATGTAAAGGAAAAAAAATCAGCGCCAGACGGCTCCTATCCTCTCCAGTGAAGCCGAGGAGAAATGAAATGCGATGCCGACAGCACAGAGGCAGACGCACTGATAGATGCTGTCAATCATCTCCGCCATGGCTCGCATATGTTTTAAAAGGTTTCACCATTAATTGTGAGCTGAAGTTGAGAGAAAGATGCCTAATGACTAACAAAGCAATCAGCGGGGTCTTACCATATGTGATCTTCGCCGTGTCAACTCCGCCAAGCTCTAAAAACACACCCGAGAGTTCCCCCTCTTTCACACCCAGCATTATTTCCAAGATGGCGGCGAGCTCCTCCCGTAGGACTCCCGAGTTCTCCTCGTTCTCATACATCTAAAACAGCGACATATGTATCCTCAGCGCAATGAATTAAAACCCTATGTTGTCGAGATAGATTGGGAGGTAAATGTGCTCACCTTGAAGGCCAGTTTGAGGGTCTCCATCAACTTTGAAGGTCTATGAACGGTAGACAGAGCGATGACATAGTGTCTGATGTCGATCTGTCCACCTTCACACTGGGAATACAAATGATCTTAATGAGCAGAGGTGGCAAAGAAATAAATATGATCTTATGCCAGAATGTCTATATGTCTGCATTGAATTTGTAATAGTGTTTTGTAATTTGTCTTTTTACTAATAGTCTGGTTTAACATCATCTATATTCTGTCATGCAATCAACTTCATAGAGACGTGTTGTAAGGTATGAATCGCAAAGTAACAACCAAGAACATGTACACTTTGACATTTAGCCAAGTGAAGACTCTCCACAAGGGGGCGCTAATGTGTTAATAATAATAAGTTCTACTCAAGTATTAATAAGCAGGGGTTCAGGCATGTTGTTGCATTAATGTGAGAAACTGTCAAGTCTAAGAGATATGGTCTGGTTGGTATCAGGAACCTGTCAAAGTTGCAAGAGTGGCACACATGTCAGAGATAACAGGAATGACTTCAAAAATGTAATAACTAGCAAACCTTTGCAGAAGGTAACTGACACAATAATCATACTTACTTGCCTGTATTCAATCAAAGCTGTATTTAACACTGAAGCTGTGTGCGTTAAAATGTTTACCTGCTGGAAAAGACTATGAACTTGTGTGAGCATGTCAGTCACTGGCAGGTCCAGGAACTGTGCAAAGCCCTCCAGAGCCAGCCCGTCTCCCTGCAGCTTCCTGGCTCTCCTGGCCTGCTCCTCCAACACACAGTCTGTAGTTCCTGCTCTCAGCCTGACCATGCACAGTGGGTGGGAGAGATAAAACACAAAGAAATCACATACGGGTAACCACATGTGTTTGACAAGGTTGTTTCACCTTTACTTTGATAAGCCTGTGTAAAATCCAATATACGCTACTTTTCCACAACATTATACATATTAAAGTATCTGAATTAATTAATTAATTAATTAATTAATTAATTAATTAATCAAGATATATTTATATAGCACCTCTCCCACAAACCAGAGGTAAATCAAAGTGCTTTACATTGATTACAACATAGGAAGTTAAAGGTGAAGTAAGCTATTTATTTATGTTAATATAAGTGTTAAATCGCTCTTTATTCATACAGTGATCACTTATATAGTTTGCGCGTTTCATAAAGCCGATCTCTCAGTCACTCGCTCTGCATGTAATCGTCAAATAAACTTTTCTGGGATCCCACTACTGATAACCAATCAGAAGAGAGAACGCTACAAACCGGCACCCGTCTCACTGCCGGTGCACGTGCAGAGCGGCAGATGGGTGAATGTGTATGCGCATACAATGGCGGAGCAGGTAAAAATCCTTCCCAATGTCTGTTTTGATGGTTTTTATCATGTTTTATCGCACTTATGGATCTGAGATGACGCTAGATAACTCGCTGCTTGAAGACCACAGTGCATTAATGTGGTGGCGTAGGGACGAGGGAGGGGACTGCTAACTGCAGTAACTGACAGGAAGTTAGCTAAACTGACCATTCCGCTTACTGAACCTTTAAGCAAGAAATAGAATGTGGAGACCAATGCACGCTAAGCAATAAAATAAAATATGAGTAGTTCAAATGATAAAAGAATAAGAAAACAGTCAATACAATAACGCTAATAAACAATGCAATAACATAATACCAAAAATAAAACTTAAAAAAGTTTTTTAAGTTTAAAAAAGTAAAATGTATTTTTACAAATAATAATAGAAATAGTCAAATATTATAATAAAACAAAAAAGAGAGCTAGACATTTGCAAAAAAAAGTGAGTAAACATAAATATTAAAAAAATGTAATGACATAAAAGCCTATCCTAAAAACTTGGATTTTTTGTTTACAATTAAAAGTATCAATATTTTTTTCAACTCCTCTGGCCCGGCTTTTAGCATTATGAAGCATAATAGCTGAAGGAGGAGTGACCATGTATCTAAGTCATGCTCAGTGGAACAGCCAACAAAGCAGAGTGAGTGGATCCTGAGGAGCCTTCCACGGTTCATAAACTTAAAGCAACGTTGAGATGAAGTCTGCTGCAGTGCTTTAAAATCTAAGAAAACAATTTCAAAAATCAATGCTGAAAAACTAACCGTCAGCCTGTGCAAAGATCTAAAGAGGTCTAAAACATAACAATGGGTGTCAGTGTTGCTTCACCTTCAGCACTTTGTATCCACCCTCCACCCTCCACCCAGTCCGACCTGTCAATCCAGTCTGCAGTCACTCACCCCAAGCGGCGCACCAGCAGGTGGAACTCCCTCAAGCTCCTGTAGTCGTATATTCCCAGCGGGCCTTGTGATAGGATGAGCTCACGGTCGTCGAAGGAAAGGTCTGTGAGTGGCAGGTCCAGCGCCCTATCAGGACAGAGGGATACGTTTAAGTGTTTTTATGTATGTACATCCAAAACAATGTGCAACGCGGATCCAAAGACACTTGTGCAAACAACCACCGGCCCACACACACGTACTTGGCCATGATCTGTCTGACGTTAGTGGCAAACAGGGCAGGGTTTTCCTTCTCCTCGTCCGATGGAG
>NC_137221.1:20216632-20296632 GCF_949987685.1 Ammodytes marinus
TGAAGTGTGTGGGGATTTTTTTCGTTGAGGAAGGTAAACACTTGCCTAATACCTGCCGTACACACACACACACACACACACACACACACACACACACACACACACACACACACACACACACACACACACACACACACACACACACACACACACACACACACACACACACACACACACACACACACACACACACACACACACACACACACACACACACACACACACACACACGGCTACTTTTCACCTAAAGCAGAGAGGGGGACTGAACACATACCAGCTTTGAATAAGATGACGCCCGACCTGTTTGTGCACGTCCCCTCCGGGAATATCATGATCTGGAACAAACAAACAATAGGCATGAATTATCCATCTCCCAATCTTCATCACTGTTTTACATTTGGCCCTGTCCCCTTTTAATGTGTTTTTAGTGTGAGCTGAGGTAAGAGCAGTGTTTCTCTGCTATGTGCATGTTACCTGAGGCCACTCTCCTCCAGAACAGGCTCTCCGCTTGATCTCCTCCACAGTTTTTCGTCTGGAGTCCGGGTCAGACCGAAACACAAACACTGGCCTGATGTAGCTGATCAGAGCTGGGAGGACAATGGACAAGACAATGATTTTGGTTGAATGAGAAAACAAAACGTAGAACTATAATAAAAAATAGGTAATAAAGTGGAGCAATTAGGTCATCATTTAAATGGGACATTTCTTTCTGTGAATCTTAATGTGAATGACTCACTGCCCCAGACTGGGATGCTCCTGCTCTCCAGCTTGGCGACCATGGAGCACATGGTGAGGGTGACGGGGATGGCATCAAAGTAGGTGGAGTGTGGAGCCATGGTGAGGATGGCAGCCTCGGAGGGAGGCGCCCGCTGACCCTTCACCTTGATCCAGTGGAAACCTCCGCAAAACCACATGGCCCGCATGATCACCCGCAGACACAGGTCTATGAACCTGAGAGAGGACACACAGATTTCATGGAGTATAGTGCCCAAAAAAAACGTTATATTTCTCACAGTGCCAAATTTAAATCGACTCCTTTCAGCCCTTGTCTGAAACGCTCGTTTTTTGAGACTGTCTTTTTAAGCCCTGCCTTCTAAGTCTGTTCTGATTGGTCCTGAATCTAACTGCCAGTTTCGAAATCTGACAGTTAGGGTGTATTCACACTGGGAAAGTCCGCTAGTTCACTTGCTTTGGTCCAGACCAAATAGAGTTTAGATTTTTTTTGTTTGGTGTGGTCCACTTTCATATTGCCCCTTTTGCAAGTGAACCAGCATCACGAAGCAAAACCACACGTGATCTGAGGTCATTCATTCATTGGACAGACATTCTGGGGTGGAGAGAAGCAGGTAAAACGAAGTAAAAACTGCGAAATATATAACTGATACGATATGGGGTTGAAAATAATAAATAAATAAATAAATAGGCCAACATCTAGCCTATAAATAAAATTTAAAAAAACATCAAATTAGTGTTGTTTCATATGGTTATAATATGTAGGCCTGTGTCAATGTGTGGCTTGTAGCCTATACGATGTGAAACATAATATTTACTGTATAATAGAATAGGCTCAAACTGACACAGCTGAATTAGCCGTGTGTCAGCTGGGTGTGAGTTTGGCGCGGCTCAGCTCCAAACTGACACAGGGGTAGTATTGACGGTACCGTAACATGGGATGCAAAGTAAAAACACGCACTTCATACAAAGCGCAGCGTGAACCTGTTGTCACTGTGCGGGAGACGCTCCCCTCTCCTTCATCTGATCGCTGAACACATCAGCATGTTTACGCGTCCTGTCTATCAAATGTAATATATTCGCTCGGGGCTCCCGGTCAAACCACAACTAATCTTCCTAACAATGGCGACAACAACACTTTCCTATAATGTGAAGCTGACAGCGATTTATTAAAAAAGAAAAGGCACAGTGCTTCCTGCAATTGGGTCGGATCGAGTCCGGCCAAATTCACACCACAAACGAACTGCAGCAGAGTACGTTTTGAAGCGCATCGAGACCACCTCTTCAACTGGGTCTCGGAGCGTTTGTTTGGTCCGCCCCCGAGTGCGATTGCTGTATTCACACCTGTCTGAAAGATGCGCACCGAAGGCGGAAGTGCATCTGAGTTCGTTTCAACTGAACTAAACACGGCATGTGTGAATACACCCTTAGGGTGTATTCACACTGGGAAAGTCCGCTAGTTCACTTGCTTTGGTCCAGACCAAATAGAGTTTAGATTTTTTTTGTTTGGTGTGGTCCACTTTCATATTGCCCCTTTTGCAAGTGAACCAGCATCACGAAGCAAAACCACACGTGATCTGAGGTCATTCATTCATTGGACAGACATTCTGGGGTGGAGAGAAGCAGGTAAAACGAAGTAAAAACTGCGAAATATATAACTGATACGATATGGGGTTAAAAATAATAAATAAATAAATAAATAAATAAATAGGCCAACATCTAGCCTATAAATAAAATTTAAAAAAACATCAAATTAGTGTTGTTTCATATGGTTATAATATGTAGGCCTGTGTCAATGTGTGGCTTGTAGCCTATACGATGTGAAACATAATATTTACTGTATTTTTGCTGCTGGACGCGCGGCTCGCGAGGAATAGGCTCAAACTGACACAGCTGAATTAGCCGTGTGTCAGCTGGGTGTGAGTTCGGCGCGGCTCAGCTCCAAACTGACACAGGGGTAGTATTGACGGTACCGTAACATGGGATGCAAAGTAAAAACACGCACTTCATACAAAGCGCAGCGTGAACCTGTTGTCACTGTGCGGGAGACGCTCCCCTCTCCTTCATCTGATCGCTGAACACATCAGCATGTTTACGCGTCCTGTCTATCAAATGTAATATATTCGCTCGGGGCTCCCGGTCAAACCACAACTAATCTTCCTAACAATGGCGACAACAACACTTTCCTATAATGTGAAGCTGACAGCGATTTATTAAAAAAGAAAAGGCACAGTGCTTCCTGCAATTGGGTCGGATCGAGTCCGGCCAAATTCACACCACAAACGAACTGCAGCAGAGTACGTTTTGAAGCGCATCGAGACCACCTCTTCAACTGGGTCTCGGAGCGTTTGTTTGGTCCGCCCCCGAGTGCGATTGCTGTATTCACACCTGTCTGAAAGATGCGCACCGAAGGCGGAAGTGCATCTGAGTTCGTTTCAACTGAACTAAACACGGCATGTGTGAATACACCCTTAGACTCAGTTAGGGGAACCTGAGGTATGTGTGCTTATCATGGCTTGAGGTATTGCCAAGTAAGGTCTGCTTCATCCCTCCCCTTATGACGTCATAAGGGGAGATACATCTGACAGGGTTTTTGAACACAGCTTTTCCGAAAGGTGGAGGTGCAGAAATAGAGAGAGGGTTTGTTTCCTTCTCATACTTTAGGAGTCTTTAGTCACACTGTGGACCCATATTAATGTTGGAAAAATCCATGAATAATTGCATTTTGCATAATGAGTGACATTTAACACTTTTCTACACCCCCCACACAGACACACACACACACACATATTCTCTTCACACACACCTCCTCCACCACGACTGCGGCTCCAAGACAAACTCAGAGCGTCCCAGGGAGGCAGTGAAGGCAAAGGGCCAGGCTATCAGCATGAGGGAGGACACCAGCAGCAGACGCACCGGGAACAATGTAACAGACATCAGTCCAATCTGGAGAGAGAGAGAGAGAGAGAACAGAGGTAGAGAGATATCAACACATTGTTGCCACTCCACTGCACTTCCACTACTATTTACCATTGGCCTCTACCATCCGCTGATAATGCCTATGGTTTCTCTAGCCAGCTGTTAGACAGTAATTACATTGAGCCGTTGACATACGCTAAAGGCCTTACGGAACATTCCTTCACAGCAGAAGAATGTGCCTGAACATCCTCCAGGGACCAGAGAGGAGAAACACATTCCATCTGTGCCTGCAGTGAGGAACAAACAATCGTCCATCAATCACACCGACCTATCTGTGAGTGATAAGTCCGTACAGGCACAAGTTCAATTTCACACAGCACTTTGGTATGTTTTTTTTTCCCCGAACAGAGTTTTTCTTATAGCAGCCAAAAGAAATCAATGATTTGTTGACACCTATTTTTGATTACGCTGATGTTGTGTATCTTATCTTATTACTAAGCCATTTTTACCTTTAACGTTATCTACAAGCTGGTGTGTGTGTGTGTGTGTGTGTGTGTGTGTGTGTGTGTGTGTGTTCTTGGATGTAAACAAATTGTACAGCTATTTGTACGGTTAATTTGCCATTCATCATGACAGTGAGCAGAACAAAACAGTTGAATAAAATGTAATGACTTGGTAGGACACTCTTGATAAGGACAGGGCACTTTCAGAGGCTTATCTTGTAAATGATACATTTGTTTAGAAATGTATTGGTCTGCAGTTTGCTGACCGTTTGGCGTTATCAGACAAGGGCTTTTTCTTTTGCATAACACCAGAGAGGTTTAACTGTATACATAGTTAGGTAGGAAAGAAAAGATAAGGCTACTCTGCAAACGGCTGAGTTTAACCTCAGATCTAACAGTTAAAGCATGGTCACTGATATATAGTGTATTCAAACCAGAGAGGCAGCCACAGCAAGCATGAGATGTCAGCTGACTGACCTGTCATGCCTTTTCTCTTACGATGTAATAAGAGTGTGTGTGTGTGTGTGTGTGTGTGTGTGTGTGTGTGTGTGTGTGTGTGTGTGTGTGTGTGTGTGTGTGTGTGTGTGTGTGTGTGTGTGTGCGCACGTGCTTGCGTGTGTGCTAACAGGGTCACAAAGTCACGGCCTGCAGTGTAAATTTAGATTGTTTGATTCTTAGGCCCCTTCCTCCACCTTGTCCAATCCCTGTTCTATCTATTCATACCACACCTTCATCGCCATTCATCCTTCCCCTGCCTGTCTGCCTTACAGTAATCTGCAATCCCAGAAGAATTCCATCTCTCAACAATCCATCCATCTATCCATCCACATACCCATCTATCTATCCATCCATCTTCCCTGTTTGTAATTATTCAACTGCACCTTCATTTATCACACTGTTCTCTCCCTCCCTACAACTGTATTCCTCCTACTTTGCATGGATGTGCGTTTGGTCAGTACTCAGGGGAATCCTATCCAACCCACCATCCCCCATAATTTCTCTCTTCCCTGTATGTATGTGTGTCTCTCTCTCTCTCTCTCTCTCTCTCTCTCTCTCTCTCTCTCTCTCTCTGGAGGAGCCCAGGTGCACACTGCAGGGCGGTATTAATAAATAAACTGTGGTGGGGCTGATTTACGAGGCTCTAACGCCTCTCCGTGCCTCACCAACCCCCCACGCCTGACACACAGTGCACTCGTCATCAGTGCCTAATGAATCCATCGGGGAGGACCCGCTGACATTTTCTCAGGAGGTGGCATGACAATGAGCTGCAGGGAGGGGCACAGGCAGGGAGGGCAGCTCCTACTGTTTTTATGAGCGCACAAACCCCATATCCACCACGGATGATTTGATATTTACACAGAAATATATACAAGCTGGGCTTACTTGTAGCATACACCCTCACTCCACTATAAAAAATGGAGCTTAAAGCTTTCCTTATCCGAGCGTGATCAATATTTACTGTACTCATAGGGATTCCTGTTATTTCTCCACATATACTGTAGCAATGAGCTATCAAGAGCCTCATGCTCATCTGCAAAGGTTATACACAACACAGTGTTAAAGGGACATACACCATTTTGATACCAAAGTGTTAGGTAATAGTATTTACTCTCTAAAGAAAAAAAGCCCCATTGAGATGCATTATGGGAATTGTAGGATCTATTATTTGTGGAGCTTGACCCACAACTAAGACTAAAAGAAAGTATATCAAAGCCACTGTGGCATTGCATTTGAACATGCATTGTCTACGTTGTTCATTCATTATTCATCATTGTCAAAACCTAGCCCCCTCATTAAGCACAGTGCAACTTGACTGTACGCTCACATGGCATGTGAAGTACTACTCAAAGAAGCCTATTAATACATAGAGACTGATGCAAAAGTGCCCCTTCATTGGGGCTAGGAAGAAAATACACGTCCTTACAATGTACCTTTCTGCAGAAATGTGTGTAACTATGGAGACCTAAGGAGACCCAAAGTACGTAATATAACTATGGGATTTCTAAACGATTCTACTGAGTTTTTAACTTGGTTCCATTCTAACATCAAACTTTAATTCATTTGACATCTTTTCACAATGACAGTAGAGGTTATTTTTTTCATATTTCAAAAGGTCTATTTTGAAATGTCTGTTTATGTTTTACAACTGGTACTTTCACCACTGATTTTCCTTTCATTAAAGCAGTAAATTAGTAAATGACTAATTATGAAGAAAAAGCCACAAGATATGGTACAGAAATAAAGATGAATTATTTATGAACTGCAGGAGCGTCCCACTGCCTACTACTCCTAATGGTTACGTAGACCAATTAGCAGCTAGTGTCTCTTGGCCTGAGGGTAAAGTTCAGTGAGTGTTAGGCCATGCTTTATGTTGTATGTTAAATATTCAGGAGACTCCGAGAAGCCGTGATGGTCCCATTGTCTCAGGATACATACAACACTAACATACACCTTCTGTGTGTACAAATGGCAACATTAGAACATTAAAGCTGTCATGGTCCATTAAATGCATGGAGTTTCTCAACCCACCATCCTACAATTGGCCACATCCGCTTTGTAAACGCACACACAAACACACACACACACACACACACACACACACACACACACACACACACACACAGTATAGAATGTCAGCTGTACTCTAATGCAAACAGGACAAACGGGTACTTACCATGTAAAGGCAAACGCATACCATCACCTATAACCTGAATGTTGAAAGAAACACACTACAGAGCAGTGGGGAGAAACCGTTTGGTCTTCATAAAGCTTCGGCACAATGAAGGCCTTTATTCCACATAATATAATTATGTCTTAGACCTTATTTGAAATACAGGAGAGCATAATTCAACTGCTGGAGCATTTTCATTTGAAATGTTGATGTTATGATGGTTCTCTTGATGAAAAGTTATATGGCATCACATGTTTTTGAACTCAGACTCTGGGGACCAAGAATTTGAATGTGCCAACTAAGCACTGAATGATTAATCAACTTAAAATCCAAATCATAATACAGTACGAATCAATGCGATTCATTTTAAAAAATCCAATTGTTGCAATTTAGCATCCACATTTATGCAGTGTGCGTGACACCGAGTGTATGTGCCAATGAATTAACACATGTATGGCGTCCTCCTTGTGTACCAGGCATACTTGTTAAGCAGAAGGGGGCCCAAGTGTGACTGCGTATACTCCCACACACAGTATGGACGTGAAACCCAAGGAATGATTTACGTTTGCGGTGCGGGAGAATGTCCTGGAGCAACATGGGACACTTGAAGGAGTATTTCTGGTTTGAGAGGACAAGATGTGCAACAAAAGAAGGTTAGTGTGTGTCTGGTCCAACCCAACCCCACATCAAAAACAAGGCTACACAGTACACACCACAAACCTGTATCGGTGATTGACAAGCCACCTCAAAGAGCAATATGATGAGTATGGACAAACAGCCAGGAGACAATAGTGATGATGCCATAGAACAGTCTATTAAGCACACTACGGTACTATTTCAGATTACTTTGCGACTGTTATTCCGTATAAGGACACATGAAGGCACCATGCGGTAACCTAAGCCATAACACACTAGTAGGTCATTCCTCCCACTCATCCAGCCCTTTATAGTACAGCTAACCAAATATACTTTTTGGGAAGTTTCAATAAAAACCCAAAATATCAACCTCATGATGGAGCTAGAGTCGGTCAAATGTATCTCCCCTTATGACGTGAGAGGAAAGCTGAAAAGAGGAGATGGCACTGTGGATCGTTTGTATGAAAGGATTTTCAACCCTGCACTGACAAACTATTAAATATGTTTTCCGATGTCATAGCACATAATAACACCAAACTCCCCTGCACAGCGTGAACCAAGCCCACACCAATAAGTGCCCCATGCACCCTGTAGTGAAAGGCTAATTGCCCAGGGTTAATTATTTTCAATCAGCCAGGGGATGTGTGCTCTGATTTCCACCGGGGGCCCCACAAAGCTGTCAACCTGTCCTTCTGTTTGATGAGTTGTTGGTGGAGAGATATAGGTTGTGAGTTAAGGACAAGCACTCCCTCAAGACAAAGACAAAGGACCTATAGAACCTGTGGTGATGTGTAAGTGCCATCTAGATTGGCCAATTTGAAAAATAAACGTGTCCTTGTTAAATTTATGATATATTTATTTGTCTTTTTCTATTTGTTTTTTTTTATTCAGGGATGAGGGACATGGCAGCACTAGCGCATGTCACAGGTATTCCCTCCGCAAGAGTTGGCAGCCATGTGTGTATTATCACCGTTCAAAAATGTGTGACTGACTCAGCAGGAATGAGCTCAACTATCTGTTTGGCTTGCTGACCTAGTTGGTCCACACACACACAGCCACACACACACAGCCACACACACACACACACACACACAGCCACACACACACACACACACACACACACACACACACACACACACACACACACACACACACACACACACACACACACACACACACACACACACACACACACACACACACACACACACACACACACACACACACACACACACACACACACACACACACACACACACACACACACACACACACACACACACACACACACACACACACACACACACACACACACACACACACACACACACAGTGCTGCCAATCATGTTTGGTGGAAGTAAGAACAAATATTATACAGGAAGTCTGTATATAAACAAAACCCACAGTTTTCCAAAACAGAAACACACACCTGTAAAAACACATCTTTCATGTATTAATCACCTAGGAACTTTCAGAAGTAACGTTTTTTTTAATTTGTGTTTACATGGGCCTGTGTGCGTGAGCGCGAGGGCATCCGCACATGTGTGTGAAGTGGAAAAACACACCTCACCACCACATTTTAGAAGCAGGCGGGGTGTGAGGGTGTGAACCAGATACAGAGACACACATGTTCCCCGCTAACATTCACTGGACTGCCTGCTGCTGTCATCTGTCATCTGTCCAAAAACACACAACTGTACAATCTACTGCAAACACAGAAGTGAACTTAAAAGACATTCTTCCAGTGCGGTAACAAACAGAATTCTTGAGTCAAACTCGAGTGGTTGCAAGTTCTTCACAAAGCAAAGGTTTTCTGACGGGGAGAGTTTGCAAAACAAAACAAAACAAAAAAAGCCAGGGGTTTACAACTTTTCAGTGGAATTTCATTGTTGGGACCCAACTGTGCCGACATTAAAAGATAAAAGGCCAGTTTCCTGAGCCAGTGTTTAGTGAGTTTTGCTCTGAATGAAAGCAGGTGGTCCCCGGAGCAAAGGGGAAACACATACATATGATGGTCTGGAGCAGAGGGAGTGTACTTCCTCCTCTTGTCAGACTGCACATTCGACTGTTTGTTTACAGTCAGTCAAATCTTTCATTTCTTTAAGGAAATTGCTTTTGGTTTCAAAACAAACACAAAGTTAAAAGAATACGTAGTGTTATGCTTGCATAGACCGAGACCATTAAATTGGTCAGTTGGGACTACATTTGCCGTTTGTGTCCAGGGCAACCAAGCACGAGAACCTTATTGATCCATTGGTTGATTGATGGCTAGACGGGGAGTAGGCTAGGCATCGATTTGAATGGCTGATTTAGGAAGTGCCCGTGGCTGTGTAGCAAAACCAGTATCTCAGCTACAAATTCCCTGTTCAT
This sequence comes from Ammodytes marinus, assembly GCF_949987685.1. Classification (NCBI taxonomy): domain Eukaryota; kingdom Metazoa; phylum Chordata; class Actinopteri; order Uranoscopiformes; family Ammodytidae; genus Ammodytes; species Ammodytes marinus. The sequence goes on from NC_137221.1 coordinate 20,226,464, forward strand.
GTTTGGCCTAGAGCCAAATACCCGTTTTTGCAACATCTGTTTTTAAACGTGATACCACTGTAGGCTATTTAACTAAGTGTCTCTACGTTCCACACATAAGAGCCCCACAACAACTTGTTTTTCTGTTCATTGACATTATTTCATGGATCTTTCTTTTATTGACAGGTGCATTTAAAGCTTTTGAATGCCTTTTTTTTTTAGATTATGTTCATTTTATGTCTATTTTTAATGTGAAGCTGGCTATGCATGTCATTTGATCATTTTAATGCCCTTTGAGCTGCACTTCTTGTATAAAAGTGATGAACAAAAACAGTGTATTATTATTATTCTCATTATTACAATGGACGGGTCCGAATCCTGACCCAATCCTGATCCATACGAAATAAGGACGATCCGAGTATGTTTCAAACTTACTGAGCAGTGTAAGTGTAAACTGTGTGTGTGTGTGTGTGTGTGTGTATGTGTGTGTGTGTGTGTGTGTGTGTGTGTGTGTGTGTGTGTGTGTGCGTGCGTGCGAGCGTGCGTGCGTACCACTGAATGTTAACAGTACAGTGATGTGAAAAAATGTGCGGGGTTTACTTGTTTGAAGTGCTCTTTGTGCTTGCCATTGTTGACAGTCAGGCCAGAAGTTTAAAAAAAAATGTATGCAAATGTCCGATGTGCAAATTTGGGCGAATCAAGATTCATCTCTCCGAGTGCATCCAGGAAAATAGTGTCTAGCACATTGGATGACACCACGAGTCTCATATAACACTTACAAAGGAGTATGTGGGCCAGTGGGGCAGTCAGGCTATAGGTGTATAGTCAATGACCAAAAAAGGATATGTGTGTGAAATCCCAGACTGTTAAAACAGATCTGTCCTGCTTAAATCTGAGCTACATGTATGGCTGCATAGGGGTTGCCATTATCTCAAATAGGGCTCAACAGTTATTGGTTCAAAACTTTATAAAAAATGAAAAGAAAATGTAAATAGATTTACCATGGATCAATACATTTGTTTTCCCTTGACACTCAAGAATAAAAGAGGACAAGCTCAGAAGAGTGAGGTAAATCCTAATAAAAGTCACAGCATGCATTGTGAATGGAAGCTTTGCTGATCACAGGTTTTTCTCTGCAAAAATGTTTGTTGTCATCCCTTTGAGGGGAATTTGAGGAACCACAATTTCCAGAATAGTCACAAGAGTGTCTGACTCCTCCTGTGCTGAGTGTGAATAACTTGTTTTGGACCTGTTTGTCATACAATGTATATGAAAGTGGGAATCTGCACACAAAACACTGGCCATAATAATAATAGCCTATTTATGACAGCCCTATCAAGGTGAGAAAAGCCGGTTTTTAGGTAGGCGGGCCTATTGTAAATGAATTCATTGGACAAAATGCACACAATGCACTAAACAGTAACTTTAGTTGACGAAGGGTTACGTTTAACTGAATATGTATTTCAATCTTACCTGTATTTTCTCTGCCATGGTGAATGTGAGCTCGTGCACGAAGGGGTTTGCCGCCACCCTGGAGGAACCGCTGTTTGAGGACTTCATCATTGCGGACGACCAGACAGCCCTCCGCCTCCCCAACAAAAGAAAAAAAAACACAACTAAAGAAACCTTTTTGCCCAAATTGTCCCGTAAGGTTGGTAAAATATTGTAGTGTCGCGTCGTGGAGAAGAACAGCGTGTTCCCCTTTCCTCCGGCCCAGCCTCCTCTGACTGGAGGAGAGAGATGAGCTGGGCGTGGAGCCGGGGAGCAGGGGGCCTCGCGCAAGCTAGACACACGTAACGACGTGACCTCCGGTTTCATATTTCAAAATAAAGGAAATTTACTCAGCCTATTTGCTTTATTTTAAATTGAACAAAGGGTGTCTAATGGAATGGTATAGTGTTTGAACGCCCGAATGTTTTCCATATTCTGTGTTATAAAAGAGCAACAAAAACATTTGATGAGGTGCATGCACGTTTGACTCTTTGGGCGCAGTAGGCTACTAGGCTAGTAGGCTACATGGCCAGTGGTATAAATATATTTGACTATGTTTATAAATCCCTAATGCCTAATTAAAAAAAACACACACAAACAACTTCTCCAAAATGTGTACCTGGGACATTTGTGTTATATCCTGAGATAAACATTAAGTTTACAGGTAGGCTATAGAATAAACTGTAAGCAGCATTCTGCTTTTATTTTGAAAGCAATGACCAAATCTGGAAACCCTAGTGTCACATACACGCCCAATCCAATGATATCCTAAAATAAAATCAACTCATTATTTACCATATGAAATCAACAAGGTGTGCACTGGACATCTCACTGTAAAATCGCCAACATTCCATGGAGGCCTGGAAATTGTGTAATATGATTTGGATCTTTGAAATATTGTAGTCCCTCATCTAAGCAACAATGATAGGAACAAACACGCACACGCGTGGACACACACACACACACACACCGCTAAGAATTTGATGTAGACAGGAACTTTGTGACTGTGGAATGTGTTCTAGAGATGTTTGGTTTGATTTGCATTCAACATGCATTTGAAGTGGGGTCCTCCCAATGCATTTGATCAGGCCCGGAGTGGCTAATCGGGAGAACCGGGAGCATTCCCGGTGGGCCGCTCTGGTTTTTGGGCTGCGAGGGCCGGCCCAGTCATGGCACTGGGTTAAAATATCATTTTACCTATTGGTGCATTAAAAATCATATTATTAGTCCGCAGTTAAGTTACTGCTAATGGAAACTGACCATTTCCTACAGCTTCAGTTTCACATTAAAAGCATCTAACTGGCGTAACGTGAGATTACTTTTATTTTGAAGCAGAATTTAGGGCCTCCTAGCCCTGCTGCGTGTCTCTCTCTAGCAGCATGTCGGACTACGAGGTGAAAGATAACTTGTAATTCTGCGCTCATACCAAAGGCTTTATGAAAGTTAGTCACAGCCCCCAGTCATATATGTTCAATGCATGCTCGGGACAATGGCGACTGGAGCGTCGGCTGCACTGGGATGAGCCAGAATCCGAACATGTAGGCCTATTCGGATGAGCACGGATAATGAGATGATCGATCCGAATATGTTTACTTCGCGAATAATCTCGTTATTATTCAGGAAACAACTATTTATTTATTTTGCCTATCATGCACTAAATTGACGCGGCGCGTTCTGCCTTAACTTGAGTGGCACCTATCAGCTGTTCATCTCCGCTGCCGTGGCAGAAAAGAGATAGACCAGCTGCGTTTATGCATGGCCCCGTGAGCTGCGGTCTCTCCATTCCGCTGGATGTTTGTGACCCCGAGTCACCTTCAGTCCCTCCTGACTTTTATTTATTTCAAATCTCTGAACGTGAACCACGTCTCTTCATTTAATAAAATCGATCTTTAAATATTCGATCTGCAAACACTTCGCTTGTTTAGTTCATACAATCTGTTTATAACTAAGAGATTTGCTCAAAAAAAGTTTCGTTTTTGTGCGTTGATCAATTAGACCACTAGATTATAAAACGCTGTTTCCTAGTCTAAAGTAATTATTCATTGAACTAAGTTAGAAATTAAAAAAGAGAGGGAGAGAGAGATAGCGAGACAGAGATAGGCCTATGAGAGACAGGGAGAGTGAGAGAGAAGAGGGAAATAAACGGGCAAAATAAATCTTATCTAGATCGATGATACAACTTAGTTTAGTTAAAAATAAAAAGGGACAGAGATGAAAAAATAAAATAAATTGGGCAAGTTTATGATTTACTGTGATGTAATAGGCCTACTGTTTCAGACTCTGAATGTTCAATGTCCCCCAGTCAAACGTGTAGGGGCTTAGACAGTTATAATGAGAGAGAGAAACAGATGAGTACAGTATGAGGAAAATATGCCTATCTCATTATTGATAATATGCCAATATTAAATCAATTTGAGGCTCTGAAGGGACAATAATTGTTGTTTTTTTCACACATAAGCCCATAAGCCCCAGCCACTTCCGGTTTCATATCCGAATACAGGTAGCCTACATATAGATAGGCTAATTGTGTTTGTTGAACAGATAGCCTACAGATAATGACGTCTCCGTACACTCCTACTGCACATAGTAGCACCATGGCAGGCACCTGAGTAGGCTATAGGCTAAACAGGAGCATTTGAGTCCACACAGTCTAAAAACACAGAATTACAAGGGTGCAGAGAACAGTGCACTTTTGCAGACGTACATATTAAGGTTGTTATTACATTACATTAATAATGTCGGCGTGAAAGTGGGCTGATCTGAGGCATGAAACTCCAGGGCTGAAAATGAGTCCCACTCCGGCCCTGCATTTGATCCACCCATCAACTTCTGGTGTTGTGTTTATTGTTATTCCTAGATGACAGCAGCTGCACAATTGAACAAACAGTGGTGTGCCTCAAAGCCACAGATAGGCCTATATCTACAATGTACCCTGGGGCTGACTGCTTCCAGGGTTGGGTGGTTGTCAAGAATCCTGCTGGATAAAATCTTTGGAGCCACACATGAAGCTTCTAGCACGTGTTTACCCATGTATTTTAGTGCAGGCAAACTTGACGAATACTACAAATGCCATTCTATTTGGAAATTACTACACAAATATTAATAGATCATTTAATTTATATAATGTATGAGCAAACAGGCAGGTATTGTCTTGTGCCTCCATCAGTAAATATTAACCTTTAAGAAAAACGTTTTCATGCAGGGTGGCAGTCGTAAGGGTTCAGTGTTTGTTACCAAACACCTTTTCAAAACCAGTCAGGTTTGCATGACATTCAGAGCTTGCATGTTACAGTCAGTCAACACTGTTGTGTGCATAGTGCGTTCTCTATCGCTCAGTTATATAAAGGTGGCGACAGATTGTAGGATGGACTGATAGTTTCTGACATGGCCTCAAACACCTTGTAGGACCCATAGGACCAGGACTGATAACAAACAACATTCCACACGATTTTAGGTTCTGTGATAAAAATTACAAAGACATAAATAATGATGGATCTGTAGGAACTACGGGGGTAAAAGGGACAACTTGCAATAGATAACAGTAGTTAAAGAACTCTGTAGTGAATGTTTGCATGGCAGGTTGGACCCTGTATTCCTGTAGCATACACTCTGGCGCCCTCATGTGGTACAACCATGGAAAGGAATCTGACACCTAGCTGTTGTTTCAGGTTAGAAATAATGAGATTCAAATTACAATATGTAAACATCAATATTTTAAAGGTACTGTGAGGAAACATTTTCTGAAACACTAATTTTTCATCTGATGATCATAAATTACATGTAACAGCAAACAATACCATCAGTGCAAAGAATGCTATTTTTGTATAGTTTTTCGCAATTCTTTGTCATGGGTACGCTCCCAGGAACAACAGCTGGCTTAGTAAAAACACCACTGCTTGTGTCCAAAGGGGATGCAATACTTAACACAAACTGAAAGTTCCTCGGAGCACCTTTAATTTATGTTGGGCCCTATTTACTCAATAATCAAATGGCTGCTTTGTAACATGTAGCTTAGTAAGATTGTAATTGTAATGCCAAATCATTTGACCATGCAATGGTCTGCAGAGAAAGGCATTTTCTTCTCTGTCTCAAGTCAAACTCTTTATATTTTTTGTATAAATCTGTAATTTGTCCAAATATGTCCAAAGCATTACTGACCTAGGACATTCCCTGTTACTAAGAGTAAGCTATTACAATCATTTTGGGGGCTTCACTTAAGTGTAAAATAATCTCATGTTAATTATGTTTACCAATTAAAAGGTTGTCTAAGTAAAAGTGATAAAAAATATATTTAACAGAATGCTATAATTCACTTTGATGTTTAGACAGGAACAGAAGAGGGATGAAAAGAGCTATTCACACACTATTTATTATTTGCAGCACAGTTCCTCCAAAATATCCACAAAACAATCTCGTCAATACTCCACACTCAAACATGTCAGCCCTGCCTCTGCTTGTGTCTGGGATTGGCCTTGCAGAACACAAACAAACGTCCCCTCCGTCGGGCGAAGAAGCAGTCTTTGCAGCGCCTCTTGAGGGCCGACTTGGTCTTCATGCCTGCGGAGGGCTGGATGCAGGGGAGGTGCTGACACTGTCCCAACAGAGAGGGTCCACACGGGGCAGAGGAGCCAGACAACGGGGCCCGGACGGAGCCCATTATTTTGCCCGGTGACGGTAGCAGTGTGCGGGGAGCTGCGGCTAGGGTACGGAGACATCTGAAAGCACTGGCTGCCGGCGAGGAGGAGAAGCCCAGTGTTCTCATGTGGGACACTTGGCGCGTAAGGCAGGCGGCCAGGTGCCTCAAGATGAGGGGAGCCATGGTGTATGGGCTGCAGGCAGGGACAGACAGAAATGATTCATATGCAATTATAAGGTTTCTAAATGAAAATATAGACAAAATATAAAGATGATGATTTTAGTCAGGGTTTTGATAATGGTGTGTGTTGATGTGGTATGATGTTTTTGGAGGTGGATGCTTTTAAGGCTAAATAAAACAAAAACAAAACAACACATTTTTCAGCGCTCATATCAAATGAATGAACAATGAATGCCATTGCCTGCTTTCGCATCACATTCAAATAATGTCTTTGCTCAGACATCGTTATATAATCCACAATATTATTGTATTAAAGTAAATATAGATAGATGGATAGATAGATAATCACCTAGGTGTCATACTTTAGAGTTAGACCTATAGACCTAATTAAGCTATTCTTTGAATCATCCAAATGTAGGCTACATCAACTGGTTAGCATAAAACGGATACAGAACAATGCATGGGCCCTTTTTAAAGTGACATATGCAGCTCAAGCAGTTTGACATGTAAACACCGTAGGAAAGCTAACATGCCAAGGAGACGAGCATGCCACAGTTGACCTGCTAGCTCCCAAGCTACATATAGAACCTGCCAAAATATTGTTCCCCGACATGAAACATTTGTATCACAAAATCAAAAAGACTTCCACAAACCTTTCAGGGCTTCCTCAAAGGTTCAAACCAGTCTTATAAATCCCTGAATGTTGCGTTTCAATCGCTACAAAACGACCGCAATGCTGATCTTGGCTGTGGTGAGGATACAACTGCTTCCGGTTTGCGACAACGTGAGATTTTGTTGCCCTCGAGTTAGCCTCTCAGGCAGGTTGCCCTCTCTTCGCTTTGGTCCTTTGGACACATCTTGCTTCTATAAACACTAGAATAGCCTGAACACAAAACTTCCATGGCAGTGATTTTGTGCCATTTATAAAATATAGATAAACACAAGGACGAAACTGCAAGTACTTTGAACCTGAGAGGCAAAACTTGGGAAATATCTTTCGATAACATCACTAGTGTCCTCTGCAAGGCATCTTGGGAATACAGGCTGTTGTAAACATGGCGGCTTCAGTGGGTAGACTTCTGTCCTTCAGTAAAAGCGCTAAGGTGCTTGTTTCACCTTTAAAGCTGTCCGCTGTGCCTGTTCACAGATACAGCGTTGAGGTTTCCAGTACCGGTGAGGCAATTACTCATACCGGCCAGGTGAGCTTCAAAAGTCATTCTCTCCGCATTGCTCTTACTGGGTTTGTTTGCTTGCGATAGCTTAGCATTGGGCTAGTGTAGCTAGCGGGTCTGCTAACGCTACGTCCTTTATCGGACAGCCCTCCATATAACTTGGCTCTGAACGCTTCCTTTAACATTTGAATATCGGACATATATTGCCACACAGTTGAGTCGATATATGGGGAGTGAACACTACAGACAGTTTAATTTGGAAGGACAGCTTATATATGCACTTTCTCTTAATTACAAAAACTGACATTAGCAATGCAGGCTAATGTCCCGCTGTAGTTGCTTCTACTTGACTTCATAACATGAGTGTGTTCCCCTCAGGTGTATGATGCAAATGATCCCAGGAGAGCCAGATTTGTCGGCAGACAGAAAGAGGTGAGACACACACTTAATTGCAGTCACATCTGATCAGATGTAGGTCTGTTGGACGTATGGTCACGTAATGAGCCTGTTAATGTACATCAGTGGTGCTTTGTGAGCCTGCCATACATCCTCACATATGCTGACTGCTGTATTGTATCATCAAAACAACATTATGCCATAATCGTAGTTTATTATTTTTGATATGTGCAATTGTATAGCCCAATTATATTGCTGCCTTTCCCTTATACTATAGCCAATAATATAGCCCATTCGAATAGCATTGTAATTTAATTAAGTATGATGATATGATATTTTTATTTAATTATAAACCATTATAGTTGTATTAGGTTTTACCTAAATACTGACAAACCCTTAGAATCATAACTTTATCATGTTATGTATTAGTCTGGTGTGCACTGTTTACATGTGTACCTGCTGACTCTGTTGCTATTGATCAAACCTTTGTCAGTTTGTCCTATTTTGTCTCTAATTGCTCTTTGATAGTTCATGTGTTTATTCGTATTTGAATATTAGTTTTTTATATGTACAATGATGTAAAAATGTTACTCTATCTTTACTTATTTCTGTCCCTGTGCTGCTGCAACACCAAAATGTTCCTACTGGTGATCAATATAGGCTTGCCATCATCATATCTTAGATTGACATCTTGTTCTCCAAATCCATTTCTGCGCCTGATTTCAGTGGTCGACCGATATGTGTTTTTCAATGGCCCATACTGAAATTCAGAGAGCACGTGACATCAATTATTGTCTTTTATCAAATGCAAAAATTAATTAAAATAAAAGCATATTGAAAGTGAAGTCGGCCAATGTCCAATATCACTTTAAATATGCTTTTATTTAAATTTATTTTTGCATTTGATAAAAGACAATAATGTATCAATGGTAACAAATGAGAAACAAAACATGAATGAACATTTGTTAAATAATCGTGTAGACATCGGCCAATGCAGATTATCTGCAAATGCAATTAATAGGCCCGATATTCGGCTGTCTATCTCTACCCCATTTCAACATTTGCACAAGTAATTTGGCATAATCACCAATATTCCATCAAAACAGGTTGAGCACACGTGTTTTAAGGGTGAAAACATCCTATTGTCACTACTTAACCAAATTTAAAAAGCGTCTGTATGCCAGCAGGGTGATTATTAGATTGAGGATAGCCTTCCTCTTTAAAGAATCTATTCATTACACTTTCACTGTCTAATGTTTGCTAAAGCTTTGTGTTGATAAGCAGTTTCCCATACAAACCTAATTTTAATAAGCAAATAATGACTAAGGTTACATTGTTTGTGTCAAGGTGAATAAGAACTTTGCCATCAAACTGGTGGCAGAGGAGGCAGTGACTGACATCGGGGCCAGAGTGGTGTCCTGTGATGGAGGCGGAGGAGCCCTGGGTCACCCCAAAGTCTACATCAACCTGGTAAGAAGAGCCTGCAGCCGCTAGTTTCATGACTTCATTACAACTGGTCCATTTTGACAACCGGATAAGTTCTACCAAATACCTATAAACAGGCATCTGTGTTATGGTGGCTATTTACCATTTGTTAAGTCAGAATAGAATACAGGAATACATTGAAATGTCTGAACACTTTTGATCCAAGCAGTATTACTTTCTGTTAAGATAGAAATTGCTAGTTGTTTAGTTAAGGAAACTTTCTCATTTATGTGAAGTTAAAGAAAATGGACTAGAAGAAGCAGAAGACTGACAATATCTGGGTTACTTAATGAAGGGAATGTTAGTGTCTGATCTTTTGCATCATGTATGACTTGAATGAATGACCTGGGTAAAGTGGTTACATAGCAAAACGAGGGAAGTAATGTTCTGGCTGGGTTATGCTAATGAATCATATCATTACGCAAACATACTGACCTCACTCTGATAAGACCAGATGTTATTATTTTTATGATATTTTCTATTTGTGGATTTTGCATGATCTGTTGTATAGATTTGTTCAAACATGTTAGAAACAAGCTCATGTGTGTCTCTTTCCCCAGGACAAAGACACTAAAATCGGGACATGTGGTTACTGTGGATTGCAGTTCAAGCACAAGCATCATCACTGAAGCATTTCCTCCGTCTCGGCTTCTCTGTATAAATTGCCATATTGGTTAATAAATTATATCTTGTCTGTCTGTCTGGTCTGAGAGTGCATTTTTTTCATAATGAAGCCGGTTGAAATCAATGCTGCAACCCATCTGTATATCTATATATCCAATTTATTTTTTTTTTTACATGCGCAAAAACAGCCTCAGTCATTGGCAATACAATTCTAAATATCTGGCTCCGTACAACACTGCCACACACACTCAAAAAGAAGAAATTAAAAAACAAGAGACTCTTAAGACGTAAAAAAGATGATAGTTAAAAGGCACGTATTGCAATACATTGGGACTATTAATTGTGGGATGCTGGATTAGTTATTCAATTGATTTATATTTGCTGAGTGTAGTTCCCCCTCGTGACAGACAGAGGTCAGCAGCGTCCTGCAAATGTGTTTGGTCTGGTGCTACAGTGACAGTGAAAGGCTGTTGCGTTCATAGATGAAAGCCAAGTTAAAGAAACAATTTCTCATTGCACAACTAAAGCTATCTGTTTTTACAGAGGACACACAGGGTTTAAAGGCAATATACTGTACCTTAATTGGTCTGAACTAATAGGACAGCTGATGATATTGAGCTGTGCTTTTTTAAATGTCATTTGCTCCATTGTTACATGCACAAATAGGTATATTTTTCCTTGCGTCTTGGATGAAAAATCAACCTCTCTCGAACACACTGCTTTTGAACTGGCTTTCATTAAGGCATGGCTGCTCTCTACTGTTTACTGTTAGGTGCACTGAAGAGCACCTTAACATTCCTTGTGCATCGGCTGGCCCCCCACACACAATCTGTAGCTGTAGAGTCTCGCTCTGCCAAGCCTGGAAGACATCAGGAGGGAGCCGGCCCTGATAAGACACAGCAGCGCGGAACAATACATGTTTGAAGAAGATCATATATATATTTCATCAGGCCTTATTCTCCATAGACCTCTGCATGCCAAATTGGCCCTGCGCTTGGCTCCGGCTCCCAGACAGCACTAGCCTGTTCTGTCCCCAGTGATGCAGCCAGTGGAACTGCATTTTCCACACCATAGCGCTCAGGTTGGGGAAGAGTAAGTCGGGCTGATATAATTGGCCCTGGTGACTCCTGGAAAGGGAAGGCTTATGCTGTAGTTAACCTCATCTATAGTCAGACCACTTTGGATGATTGAAGGGAGAGAGAGAGGTGCATTGTTAAAATGTAGCAGGCGAGCCGGCTCGGTGTCAGAGAGCTGACTGCTTGGTCTTGCGGTTGGCGGGTCTTGAGTGGTTCAGAAGGTTGGTGGTCGGTTGAGTTGGAGGCATCGCCCCAGGCAAAATCTTCAGATGTAACTGAGCATATGAATTGTGCTGAATTAAACAGCGCTCTGTTTTTGTGCTGGATTTAACCGCACCGTTTAATTATTCACCGCCATTAAATGCACCAGCCAGGATAGGAGGATTTTTGTTTGTCAATTGACTCAAGATTAGAACGTTTAGTTTAAATTCACCCAATTTGTGGACGGACTCATTCATGTTCTTCACTGTCAAATCACCAGAGGGGGGCCTCAGCTCTGTCCAGTTATCCACTTTCTTTCTGCATAATATTTAGTTAATAAATACAATCAAGGCTCTTAAAGCCCCTGTAAACTCAAATCCGCAAAATCCTTCTGACTATGCAATTTGGGTTTGAGTTAGTTGCATGATGCATAGTGAGCATCTAAAAAAAGTGTTAGGCATATTTATCAATCCAAATTAAATGTATTGTCATTGAAGTTTGTTAAACTTTACAGAAATTCGGTTAAGATGAGACGGGCTATGCTATGGTTCTTATGACTCAATAAGTATTTTGAACCAATCATGGCAGTTCTTAATCCGAACCTCCAATATAAACAAGTATTGTTCCCATGGACACCGTTTTATACAGCCACACCCACACAATCCTATCAAAAGGTCTAGACAGTAAAAAAGCAGTTTAACAAACTTTTATATTATTTATGAACATTTATTTTCAATCAGATTTTTGTAAAAGCTTATTGTGACACCCAACTTGAGATCAAATATAGATTTTTAGACCTGGTTTCCAGAGCCTTTAAGCACAATGTGACCTGCACTGTTGGGTCAGACCACTCAGACAAAAATAAGCTCACACGAGGCCTTAATAATCATATTGAAAATCTCTTCACTACTGAAGCCACACAATAGATGATGGAGGTAAATGCCATTGAATTCCTTTAACATGGCAGCCCTTCCACAACAATCACTCACTCTACGCAAAACATCCTCAGCGTCGCTTGTAATTGCCCCTATTAAAATATTGCTGCTTGAAGATGTGTCATATTACAGACCCCCAGGCTCATTATGGAGCTCCCTGCAGCCAATTATCTGAACCTCCGTGTCTGGAAGCCACTGTGACCAAAAGGAGCTTGCAGGCAGATCTGGGAACAGCCCGTCCTCCTCAAATCCTGACTGACTCTATGAGAGGCAAAAACAGAAATCTGACCTTTGGTCACTGTCTCGGGGCGACTCCACTCAGCCCCACTTTAGAGTCAGGTGACAGAGCTCCTGACCTTTACCATGGAAATAATGACTTGTTCTTGTGCCAGGAGCTCAGAGGGGTTACCGCGGGGAGCGAGACACCTCTGGCGACATGTGACAGAATTTGGAGGAGAGAGTTTGCACTCAGCACTTTGATAGCCCCGGAAACCAAAGTGTGTGTGACAAGACGCAAGAGACTTTAGAACTATGTGCATATGTATGCCAGGGTCTGTCTGTGGGTGGGTGGTTGTGTGTGTGTGTGTGTGTGTGGGGATATGCAACAGACACAGACAGTGTTGAAAGGAAATAGGTGTCAGACGGAGAGTGCAGAGAGGAGTAATTTAAAGTTGTCAATACTTCCTGTGCAGACATTTCTACGTGGAATATAAAGTGTGCAAGTGTTTTAGAAAGAAAGTTCACGGAGTAGGCTATAGAATAGAGTATGAACAACTCATTGAAGATAAACATTCTTACTATTCAAAGTTGGAAAAAAAGTCTATCCACCCCCTGTGTCAATTCACCCAATTGGACATAAAAGGGCTAAATAACTCCTAGTGACGTGAGACAGACGCATAAACAGTAGGTCTAACATTCCCCAGGCTGTACAGCAACACTGCCAGGCTTAATCACATTATATGGCCCAGGGAGCAGGCCTCCGTGTCAGACTGGCTGTTGAGTGGAGGGAGCTTGTGTGTGGAGACCAGACAGAGGTGAGATGAGACTAGTGGAGGGATGGAGGGAGGGGGGGGTGAATGAGAATGAGATGTGTGGGGTTATGGAAAGAAGAGAGGATGATGGATGGATGGATGGATGGATGGATGGATGGATGGATGGATGGATGGAGGAGTAAAGGAAGGAAGATTGAAAGTGTGGCATAGAGATGTGTGAGAGGCAATGGAGAGTAAATCTCACAAGCATAAAATGTGAACTACCAGACCAAAATGTGTCATATTCCATGCTTTGACGCTATTCTGCAACATAATTCTACTAACTCATTTTAAAAGTTAACACCATCAATTTGTATATCTAATATCCATTTGTTTAGGATAGTGTGTTACGTGTTATATGTTCATTCTTAATGATGGACCCTTTGGGATTTATCACCCGTTTCCTGGATTTTCCCTGGGATATATTGAGTTTAATGGCATCTTCCAGCTTATATTTGGTTGTTTTCGGACCGCAATTTGACCTTTCTGCTTTGGGTCATTGTCACCACTCTTCTTGCATTCATTTTATCTGTATCAATAAGTTGTTTTTATCGCTTAAAGCAGCAGACAGCATCAAAGACTACCGAGTGAAAATAGAGGAGCCTTCAGCAGCTAAAAAGACAAGTTTTCAGTGGTGACCAAACCCCAAGTAAATATTAGACTTAGAAACTTTACCATATCATCTTAAAAAGTGGCAATATCATTTCCCCTGCCCCTCTGGTGACCGGCAGAAAATCTGGTATGAAAGTGAAGGTTAAGCCTTTCCTCACTTAGACATAATTGTATTTGATTATTAACTAAATGTGACGCAAATAATCACAAAATTGTACAAACCCCCCTTTATTTTGAAAAACATAGAAAAAACCCGCCTTACACACTTGATTTAAGAAATTCTTAATTAACACTGAAATTGAATGAACGTGGACCCTTTTATAAAAATTATATATTTTAATCGAACTTAGGTATAAGCTTTTATGCTCAACACTGAATGGCAGTGTATACATGTTCTTGTGCAGTTTTTCTCCGTGCTCTGCGCCCAAGAGACCAGTAATGTCTCTAACAGCTAACGGTGAGAACAAGTGGAGCCTTCTATCTCTTAACCCCACTCAGCACCGGGTTGACCTCTTATCTGGCTGCCATTCTATATCCTCCATGACACCACCACCTCCTCTCTTGAAGTCAAACCCACCTCTCCAACCAAGACTTTTCAAAAAGGAACACACAATCGTCTAATTCCTAGGACGTCAAAACTTAGATGGGGGAGCGCAAAAAAGGGGAAAAGTGGAGCAAAAATATAAAAAATATATTTGCAGTCGGACAGCCAGTGAAAGAAAGAAAACTTTTCAGAAATAAGTCAGATGTCATTATTTATCATCTTAAATCTTACTTATTTATGAGGCAGAAACAGAATGAAATTCTCGGTTGACTTCAACCTGAATTATTTAACCTGAAATGGTTAATTCCATACAAAGCCCAGGCAGATCCCTCCTCTGTTCTGATAAATACTTTATCACTCTTCCTAAATCGAAAAAACAGGAGGAGTAGAAAGGTTGTGTGTGTGTGTGTGTGGGGGGGAGGGGGGGGGTGACAAAAAATAACTTCTGCACTGTTTCTTGTTGTGCTCTGTTTTAGAAAGTGTTGGTTTAAATGTTTGCGGTGCTCAATTTGTGAAGTTTTTGTTAATTATTGAAGTTGATGAAAATGAATTTTCCATTAAACATTTAGGCCTATTGACGCCAGCCTTATCCCACTGTTTATTCCGATGATGTCTCTTATTATTGGTTATATGAAAAAGTCACTGGAGTGGATAAAGATGTGACACTTGCTTAAATTTACTTAAGAGGTTCCATGAAGCATTTTGCGCGTTGTGAATTTCGTCGTAGTTCCCAGGTTGACAGAGTCAAAAGCTGCCTAATGAAAAGGGACGCATCGCTGATTGCAGCTATATCTGGAGCCGCGGTGGAAGTGGCATCGATTTAACAATTTAGCAGCACCCTCCTCTGTGTGTTTCCATTAGTCACGGCTGAATACCGCCCACTTCCCCCCTTTCATTCCCTCAAAACACACACACACGCACACACACACACACACACAACACACACAAAGCTGCAGAAGTATATTCCACTATTCCTGAGAAGAATCTACATCATCTAAACTGATACCAGTGGTTGTAGCACAGTGGATGGGCTAATGTAAGGTCACACTCAAGAGAACTTTGCAGTGCCACGGAATAAACCTTTTTATTTTTTTGTGACTCAGTGCATGTGCAGGCTATTGTGCAAGTGTACATTATATGTTTTCCATGTGTGTGAACTGTACAATTTTGCTGCCGGAACATGTGTGGTAGGAAGACCTGTTTGGTCTAAGACATTTAACCAATAATAGGGCCCGTAAGAGTCTGTAAAATGGAATGGAGTGAGGGCCTATTCAAAGGCCAGAAGATAATCATAGTTGTTAAATGACCATTCGCTAAACTTCTCCCCCCCCTAATGTTCCTAGTAACTAAGTATTACTTTCAAAGGAGCAAGTCATTAACTAGCATGTAATACATTATTTCTGGGGTTACAGTGGGACTTTCCACAGGTAGCACCTCAACTTTTTGGCATTTCCCTGTTGTTAATAAGTCAGTCTGAAATACTCTTAAAAAACACTTCAGCAACCCTCGCCAACTTCAGGCTACCAGAGAATGCCTGAAATATGGCAGACAAATTGGAAAGCCCTCACAATGAATGCTTATCTTATGATCTCTTGACATTTGCTAACATTAGTTTGGTTAAAAAGTTGGTCAGAGCTCACAAAATCTGCCAGCCACTAACAGATGTTATTTCAGAAGGCAAAATCGATGGTTGTTTGCTAGAAAAAAATAATAATCCTGATTTTGTCTACCAGGAGAAGACATTTTTTTAAAGCTGACTTAATATTTTGAGTGGTAAATCTGCCCTTGTAAACTATATATGTGCAGTGCCAGAATAGGAATCTTGACAGGTGTAGCAAATGTAACTAAGGGTTGGGGGGGAGGGGGGGGTGTTTAGCAAACGGTCAATTGCTCAGGTCACAACAACAGAATACATTTTTTTTTGTCCAGCAGTCTTTTCAATTTTTCCAGTGACGGTGTGTTGGTTTGTCTACAAAGACGACGTCGACCTTAAGAGTTCAAAAGGTTGTCTGGGCGTTCTGCTGTCCATCACAGCCTCATTCAAGCCTTTCCAAACCTCCGCTTGTTTGGGCTGCTGGAAATGAGGACCGTGGAAAACTCCATCCACCCACTCTCTGAGTGTGGCCACCGGCGATTCCCGTTGCCTGTCTGTCTGTCTGGTCAGCGCCATGTTGGATGGGTACGTTGGAGAGGAGGACCCGGTCGATAGCATACAGGGAGGGTATTCTGGCTGCAGGCCGCCGTCCAAAGACACCGCAGTGTGAGCGATGGACCAGATTTTGGGCTTGTTGTCTGTACTTCTCAGGTCCGGATTGGGATAGAATGCATTGTTTTGCTGGTGGACCGGGGTGAGTTTGGGGCAGTCCGGAGACAATCTCTCTTTTCCATGCAGATGGTCTTGGCTGTGTGTGAGATGCCCGTGAGGTAAGTCTGTGTCCGGGTTTGTTTCATTGTCCTCAGAAAGAAAGCGCGCCTTGGGTTCACAGTCTGAACCGTCCGACTCCAGCAGGTCGAAGTCCTCAAGATCACTCTGTAGGTCTGCACACTGTTGATCTGCAAATAATGAATGAGAAAAAGGTACACTGCTAAGTCTGGGCACGCTAATCAAACTTTAAAGCAATCGTCGTAGGTTTAGTTTAAAAAAAATGTATGCATCAATGTGGGCCTTTTATGTATTCACTTATGGTGGACATGTGTTGTATTTCTGGAAAGCAAATGACAATATTCGTGTGCTCAGAGGTGGGCAAGGTTGAAATGGTACGGTCCACTTCAGAAGTGTCTGAAATTGTTTGGGAAATTAGAACTAACAGGTATGGATACATAAACGTTGTGTCACTCTTTTGGGGAAAAAGGGTTTTTCTTGGGTTGTTTTTCATATTTTTTGGTGAGTGTCAAATTCTTCATATTGAGGGGAACATATCCCCTGCCCCCTCCCCCTTCCCCCAGAAATCTATGTCTACAGATTGAGGCCCTGCTTACCAGGAGGGGATTTGTCAGCTTCTTGTGGCTTCTCAGCATCGTCACTGTCGTCATCACAGCCCCGGTCATCTGAGCTTTTACATGCCCGCGGCGACCACGTCACCTTGTTCTCCTTCTTCAGCCTCCTGCGTGCATTGGCAAACCAAGTAGACACCTGAGAGGAAGCAAGAGAATGGAGGTCAGAAGCAAACACATACAATCTTAATAACTAAAAATAATAAAAGACCATACTACAAGAGTAAAGACGAAAGACAAAGGAAGGAATGGGCAATTGAGTAGGAGAAAGGAAATAAGGAAAAAAAAAGTATGAATGTGTTAGATTAGTAAAACAAACTCAAAAAATGTCAAATCGTTTTTAAATCCATGGATTGAGGGGAAAACCAAGACCCATTATAAGGCAACACAACCCCAGGAAACAGCCCATCCATAGTGTGCTTAAATCCATAATATTTTGTCAATAACCTACCTGTGTGAGGGTCATTCTGGTGATGATAGCAAGCATTATCTTCTCTCCTTTTGTAGGATAGGGGTTCTTCTGATGTTCCTGCAGCCAAGCCTTCAGGGTGCTTGTGGTCTCCCGGGTGGCGTTCTTTCGCCGTGAAGCGCCATCCGAGCTGGAATACCTGAGCAGAATGTTGACATATTTAGCTACGTTGTACAAGAAATAAATGAAGGGCACTTTAAATGCTATATAAATGATGGGGAGAGACTATACCAGAATACTCACATAAGACGCTAATATAACTCACTAAATCCTATGTTATAGTATAAAGTGTATGGAGTGTAATACAATGTAATGATGCTACTATGACATCAAATTAAGAAGTCACTAAAAAGAGCTACAGACACATAACAAATATTCAGCAGTCCTAATATGATTTATTTTTTTATATATGCAGTAACAGCATTAGACATGCAGACTTTGACTTACCCATATCTGTCATAGGGATATTGTCCAAATGCATAGTCATAGGGATAGTAGGCAGGAGTCTGAGATGTCCCCACATGCACAGACGCAGCTCCGTCGATTGGATCTAGTGGCCCCTGAAAATAATGTGCGAATAACTCTTATAAATATGTGCTCAAACAGAATCCTTAAAATATTCCAATATATTTATTTTTCACAGATTACACCTTGGATCTATGAAAAGAGTGAAATTGAATTTTTTATGATTTCGTTTTTCTTCCTCCCATATGACTTTTGTATTCTATAATATTCAGATATCATTTAAGAGGAGACAGTCTTTTTAAACGTAAACAGTCACAATTTTTTTTCTCATCATTTGCCCAATTACGCACATTACAAATGAAGGCAATAGGATTTTAGTAATATGAACCGGGAGTGAAAAGTGAAACTCACTCTGGAGTAGAGAGCGGTGGCGTCGCTGGTGCAGGTGTTATAGTAACCTTGGCTCTTTGGATAAGGGCCGCTGTAGACTCCAATGCCGGTGCCAGGAGTGAGCTGGTGGCCCGGCGAGCGCAGCACCGGGTGTGAAGGAGGCGTTCCCGACTCCACACAGCCGGCCAGAGGGCTCGAGGTCATCAGAAACTTTGGCAAAAACAATTGCGTAATGAGCGTCAATTGTCCCAGTAAATAAGAAGTGAGAAATCCATTGTAAAAACCAGAAGGAACTAATGTATTCAAAAGTCCTAAAAAGTTCAATAGAAAATTCTAGGTAATCCTGATTTCTTGTTTGTTATTATTGTAGTTCTCTCATATAACAGAAAAAAGTTGGTGTTTAGGCTACAATTTCAAGAGAATTGTATTGTAAAACATTCTGATGCGCTACTTACTGATTGAGTCACATTTTGTGAAAAAAACTGCTTAGCTGAAAATTATTCTTAACTATTCCGAGAGCGTAGTCTATAATGTATCTCCTATAATAACTTGGACAAACAAACAAACAAACACGATAGCAAATGTTGACTGTACCTGCGGTGTGGCGGAGTAGTATCCCAGCTGTGAGTAAGCCATGGCTCAAATAAGATCAAAGAGACACAAGCAAACCCGGGAAGACATCCAACAGCATCCGTGCCAAGGTGTAGACTTTTTGCCTTTGACACTATAGTTCCGAGCTAGTTTGCCAATTCACTTCTCAGTAATTTTTAATCATCTACCAACGTATCCAAATCGGGGCGCGCAGACATTTACGCACCGCTTCCTTTTTTTACGCACAGCGATTAACGGTCTTTAAAAGTAACTTCTTGGCTTCCCTCGCAGTTCCACCTCATTCACCCAGCTGCTGCAGCGTCTGCGATATCCCTGGAAGCTTACAATCCAAAGCCAGAGAGCGTGTGTGTGTATTTGTGCGCGTGTGTGTGTGTATGTGTGATCAAACCATGCATCTCCCTGTGATGCGCTCTTTGGTTTTAAGGCGCGTCTCTCTCTCTCTCTCTCTCTCTGACGTCAGCTCGGACTCTCTGCGTGTAGCCCAGTGTTCATATCAAGACTGAAGAAAGTCACCTTATTAATTCCCGCCCAGTTTTGTATCAGCTCTCATTCAGGAGAACAGACCCACACATGCGTAAGTGCACGTACCCCCCCGCCCCCACACACAACAGTCCCCAGGCGTAATGAGAATGTGATCAATTCTCCTTTCCAAATAAGCACACAGACAGCTGCGTGTGTACACACATACACAAACACACACAGTCCTACACGCGCACACAGTGCTATGGCCAGAGGCGGGGATCAGGAACGTGATGCCTTGACACCCCATTGACACGAGATGATTGATGACTACAACCTGATATTAGCATAATCGTTTTGCCCTGTAGTTTAGATAACTTGTCACCGCCGGAGAAATCTCCTTGTCATCCACATATTCATGAGTGGGGAAATTTCAGGTCTCCTCCAAGCAAATTAATCAAAAAATAAACATTCCCTTGAGTAAGCACCTTTACCAACTGAATGGCTTGTCATGTTTTTAAATAACCAAGTCTTAAGCCGTCCTGGTGATGTGGAAACACTTCTCTCTTTCTTTTTCAATCCACTTTGAGATCTTTGTGTGTTTAGTGTTCTTAGGTAGGGGGAGAATGAAGAATAAGGCAAGCGTAAAAGGGACGGGGGAAATGATAGAGGAATTTGGGGTGTTAGAGATGATTGGATATGTCTCTGCATCAATGGCATAAGTCAAGTGTTTCTGGGGGAAGTGATAGACAGAGGAAAGGGCTTAGGGACCGTGTTAAAATGATTCGAAGAGAGAGAGGGAGTCAGTGAAGGGAGAGGTTTTGATGGAGGTTAGTCGGAATTATTAGGTTTTATATCTTTTTAATACGTATTGTAAAAACATTGATTACACAGCTACATGGCTTTATAGATATTTGATTTAGCCATTTGGAATCTGTCTGGAAGAATCGTTTCCAACACCCCCAGCCACGCGACTCAAGCTTCATGGAATGAATTGAACAGGCAGACATTTGATCTGTGAATATTGAGCTGTATCGTCCTCTTGTCCAATTTATAAATATATTCTATAAAGCCTTCCCTCTCTGGAAAGCGCGTTTATTTAATGGTCAAAGTCAAAGTCAGCTTTACTGTCAAATTATTTAATATGTGCCAGACATACAGAGGAATCGAAATTACGTTTCTCTCCTACCCATGGTCCAATAAGAACAAAATGATAAAATTAGATAAAATAAGATAAGTAATACAGTGAATACATTTTAAATAGTGCAAAAGGTAAGGCAAAACAAAACGGTATAAAAAAAGTAAATACATTGAAATACGCAATACGAGGAATTAAAAATGATTTAGAGTATGTGCAATATGCAGTAAACTGAAGAAATTGAAAGTGTACATTATAGGGGCATTTCAATCTGCAGACTGAGTATACATAGATTCAAAGTCCAGAGTTCTTGGGGGCAAATGGGAGGGGGTTTTAAAGTCCAGTTTTCAGGTTAGTACTGTTTTACAAATGACTTACTGGGAACAATCGTACTTGCTGGTTGGATTGTGATCACAGTGAATGATGTGCTACATTTTAAGCTCAGGACTTCGATACCACATACTGGGGTTATCAGCCAGACCAACGTGGCTTTGGTTTAGACAACAAAAGTTAAAGATTGTTATTTTTGGTTTAGTCTATTAAACTAGAATGACATTTTTAATTAATTTGCATTTTATAGAATTTCCTTGGTAAAAATTAAATAAAAGTTTTAATAAGGGTATAATCGCTTAAAAATAAACGTGGAACATGGCGCCATGTTGCACCGCCATGTTTTCTACAGTAGTACAGAACAGACAAACTTAATGACCTTACCCATTTTTGTATATAGTGGATGTCAGCCAGAAATGCACCTGTTGTAAGACAAGGAAGAAGAAGAATCAATCTGTCTTCACTTTTAATTGTTAAGGTCTGATCAGTGCTTGATCAGCATGCACAGACCTTGGTAAGTGTTTTCTGTGTCTTTCGTTATTGCAAATCCACACTGTGTACTCTTGTAGACATCTATATAGTGAAACTCAACATGGGAAATCCACGTGAAGTTACAAAGAGAGAGACAAAAGGAGAGTGCGGTTAAGAAATCTTAAAGGAATACTTCACCCATACGGAACCAGCGTTCTATCATTATAAAATAACTATTATAATATAATGAATGAGGTTTTTCTTCCCTCAGTCTTCCCTTAGTCTTCCCTTGGCCCAGCTGTCCTGTTATTCCTGACCCTTACTGTGATGTCACAGTAAGGAAACTGTAAGGTTAGACAGTGAGACCATAAAACACTCTTTCTGCCTTTTCTCAGGCTAAGATGATCCGATTTCAATTTTTTTTTGCACATTTATACTAAATATGATCTCCGAGTTCAATACAGCTTCATATTCCAACCGGTGAAGTAGGCCTTTAAGTTCAAGAAAACCAACATGGAGAACTGAATGTGGAAAGGAGGTAAAGCCAAAGAAAGGCAAACTTTGGGAGCGGAAGAAATTGTCGATAGTCAGGGGACATGAAATGGAGCGAGGGGACAGCAGCGGGGTAAAAGGGCAAAATATTCCCAGAGCAACCAGAGTAAGCCTTGAAACAACAGAGCTGCATCACCAGAAAGCATCTTGCGGCGGCCCCAAGGGGGGAGGAGAAGGCATCTGTGTACCGGCCGCTTGATTGACATTCCATTTGTCCCGTGAAAGGTGCTCATATACAGTGAACACGGACTAACTGTCTCTCCCTTCATCTGTGCTCAAAGCTGGGAAATTAAGTTATCGCGCTGCACACTGGCGCCGGGCGTCTTCGCACAAAACACATGTCACTCACAGAGAATGGCAATTTGTTTAGCTGCTGACAATGAACATGAGTGTGTTTAATCTTGGTTTCTTGTAGTGTTTTTTTTTTTATGCGGACAATAACTTCAGAGGTATATAGATGAATGAGCAGACTATAAATGGAGAGGCGGGGGTAGTAACTTCCAACCTTTTGTTATCCTTTTCCCTGGACCAAGAGAAAGACTATAGCCTAAAGCATTGTAAGGTGGCTAGATAATGTTATTTCCCTCTTTTGGAATATTCAATGGGCTACTTATATATTAATATAGGGTGTGTTTAGAAATTTATGGCATTCCTCCAGTATATATTTCTTAGGGCTCTGCGTTCGTTAGACCGTGATTATATCTTTCTGATCTCGCTCCCAGTGCATCAATCATTCATCCAAGATGCTCCTCAAGAAAAAAAAAAGGGAAACACATATTCCTATTGTCTGCTTGCTGCATCCAGGCTCTAGCTATAATGCATGTAGGTGGGGCGTGGGGGGTTAATGATAGAAACATGTTAATGTGAGAGCAGGAGAAGGGCTAGCCACTGCACAAAGTGTTTGGAAATCAGGACCAAACATCTCCAATCACAAGTTCCTTCAATCACGCCGTGCTATCGTCTATGCCAAAGTCGGAAATGTATGCAATTTTAATCGCTGTTTAACATGTAGATGCTTTTTGAGCCTCCATCTTTAGTTTTAGCTATTTCACCTTGGCACAGCAGGCTATCTCAGTGGGTGATGACGAAGGGCCCAAACTGAGGGGGAGAGTGCTTTGAATAACAGCATGACTGTAAAAGCATGACTTTATTGGTTGTTTTTCTTTTACTTTGTTCTTCAATCAATATGAAGCTAAAGTACCGATAGCAGCTGGTTAGCATAGCTTAACATAAAGACTAGGAACAGGGAAGGAACTAGCCTGACTCTATCCAAAGGTAAAAAAAAAATTGGAGGTTATGGTACATTCACAAAATGTCAGCAGAAGGGGAAGAACAGTGAAACCTCCCATTATTCTGACTTGAAAGCATTCAAGCATTATTTTAATGTGATAAGCCCACTGCTTGGTGGGGACTGCCAGTAATTCCAGTTAGTCCGAGGACTCAATAGTCCGATAAATTTCCACAGCGGTGAAGTTAGTTTCAAGTTAGATATTCGATAGACATTCATCAGGGATGCTTCTTACTTAGTTTAACCCGCAGTAGGCAGAAGTAGTACGGTTAGTATACCCACCAGCCCTGGCACTTAACCGGCTTATGATTTCAATTAACTACTGTTGAGTCTACACAAAGCAGATACGGTCGCTGATGAATGTCTGTCGATTATCTGACTTGAAAACTACCGCCTTTCGCTCCAATGGTAAATACGTCTTAAAGGTGAAGTAAGCGGTTTATTTATGTTAATATAAGTGTAACATCGCTCTTTATTCATACAGTGATAACTTACATAATGTGCGCGTTTCATAAAGCCGATCTCTCAGTCAGCTGCTCTGCATGTAATCGGCAAATAAACTTTTCGGGAATCCCGAAATTAATATCCAATCACAAGAGAGAATGCTACAAACCGACACCCGTCTCACTCATGGTCTCACTGCCGGTGCACGCCAGAGCGACAGATGGGTGAATCTATGCTCCTACAATGGCGGAGCAGGTAAAAATCCTTCCCAATGTCTGTTTTGATGGTTTTTATCATGTTTTTATCACACTTGGATCTGATATGATGCTAGATAACTCGCTGCTTGAAGACCGCAATGCATTAATGTGGTGATGTAGGGACGAACCTTTAATATTGAGCTGTCGGAATAATGTAATTTCAGAATTATGGCTTTGTACCAGCCTGCTAGTCACATCATTTACGTAAATAGCACAAATTAACTAGTTTTGTGTCCTTTTAAACAAATTCAATTAATTGTATTAATGATTGTGTTGGATTCTATCTAGCATTTAAATAACTTGTATTTTTACAGCTGTTTTGCTAACAGTTTGTTGGCACTTCTGTACAGTTTAATTTGTGTTTGGGAGGTATAGAGTCAAACATTTGTGCTTCGCATTGAGCTAAGCTGAGACAAGCTAAGGGGCTGCTAGCTCTATTGCTGTACATTTAAAGGATTGTTATGTAAATGGTATCCATCCTCTCATCTAACTTTTGAAAGGAAAGCCTATAAAAAGGACCTTCTCAAATGTCAAACTATTTCTTTTAACGTCAACTTAATAAAACTGACAAAAACCAAAAGACGAGGCCGTTCTTCAGAAAGGCTAGTAATTGTGTGCTTTGGGATTCTTCTGAACTGAAGTGAAACAAAACGAGGAGAAAAAGTCGATCCCATGCAAGGCTTCCCCTGCCCAGTGTTCCACCATCAGACAAATGAACACATGGGTAGCGCGAGGTAACACTTCCATCTTTCCATTTCTACCCATCTTTTCAGGAATATGGGATATTCAGATAGAAAGAGGACAGAAGACGATAAATGGATCATGAGGCAAGGAGATAGGTCTTCGTCTTTGCACCACAGGACAGGGCCCATGGTGTATGCCTCTTGTTAACCACAATGGCATTGACCAAGTACAAGTGCAAAAACCAGGCCGGGTCTGATCCACAAACAAGGCTGCCAACACCCAGTATACCTGTCTGACCAGCTAGCAGCAGCTGTGCTATCTGCTGCTGCTCCCGCTCCCATCTAATAAGAGCCTTGCGCTAGATCTGGAGCTCCTGAAGTGGGTTACTATAAATGCCCTGGTCTTTACTCATCAATGATGTAGGATACGGGAAAAAGAGACAAGCTAACCCTCTTATCCGCTGTGCAGAGAGCGTGTGTGTGTGCGTGCATGTGTGTGCTTGTGTGTGTGTGTGTGTGTGTGTGTGTGAGAGAGACTGAAGTGGACGGAGACAGACAGAGGCAGAGTAGGGAAGGGAAGGGAGACAGGTTTTAGGCTACAGGCAGCTCTTAAGTGTGTATACAGTTTGCGTTGAGCCCTGAGAGGCCAGCCGTATTCCTCCCTATCACTTCCACTTCATTACTCCGGGAGCGGACATACATTATTCAGCTCTTCAAGCCTGAGTCCACAGGGACCGATAGAGCCTTTAACAAACACTTTAACCTGCCGTAACTCTCTCACACACTGATCCTCTATATACTGTTGGTCTGTTTCTCTTTATTTGTCCATCATCTCTCTCGGTCAGCCTTCATTACTGTTCATTCTGCTCCGACAACTCAATTTATCCAACTGTTTTCTGGTCAGTTACTGTCATCCATCCTATTTATCATCCACATTGTTAAGACCCTGCTGCTGTACAAAAGGGGTAGTGACTACGATAATTGAAAATCAGCCCGTTTTTATGATTAAAGGTGGGATCATCGATTCTGGAGATTGCTTGTTGTCAACATTGTTTGTCCAAATCAGGGAATATCTCCTGCACACACAGCACACACAGAGTACAGACAGGTAGCAGATCATGAGGAGATATTCACTGATATTAACAAAAAGTGATTTTGAAAACAAGGATTCTCCAGAATCACTGACTTCACCTTTAATATCTGCAACAACTGATTTCGTGGCCACTTGGGGGCAGTGGACATTGACATTACTTATTTTAGGTTCTGTTAGAGAGGAGTAATCTGATTTGTAGGATTGCCAGATATTGAGCATATTCATTTCCATTGTATTTAACCATGCTTTACAACTCTGAGACTCATACAAAAGTAATGCGTCATCTTATCTGTAGTGAACTTCTGAACCCAGTGATGGAAAGTAACCAGGAACATTTACTGAAGTACCACATACAGCATTCATGTTTCATAGAAAAATAAATGATGATGTATTATCATAGTTTAGGATAGGATTAGATTCTTTGGTCGGGTAATGTATTAGCTCACCAAACCTATCTATAAAGTAAGGAAAATGAAATAAAATATCTCCTCCTTTACCAATGGCAACACCAGTACAGGAATTCAATCGTCATTCTGAGATGGGCCATTCTGCACAGTGAGTACTTTTACTTTTGGCTCTGTTTTTGCTGTATTTTGATAATTTTTCACTCACAGTAATTAAGGTAAGATTCTGAATGCTTGACGTATACTTGTCACAGAGGATCTGCCCATTCTGGCTATTGTTACCTTTACTTAAGTAAAAGATCTCCGTATTTCTTTCACTGCTGTCTGAAAAAATATAATGCCTTCTGCTCAATACCATGTTCATCAGCAATACAATAAATTAGGAAAAGTCACAAAGTATCAATATGGAGGATGGTAAGTATGTTTTTTGAGCTTTTAAAGAGGGACCCATGCAGGGTCGACTGCAGAACATAAGGGATAAACCATACTTATGTCCTTGTACTTTAAGTTATTTATTTGATTAAAATGGCCAAAAATAACCAAGAACAATGTGGAATCCCTCATGAAAGAACTTCAGTAAACCAAAAGGTATTTATAAAGTGCATTGTGTTGCCTTGTTATTCAGTTCTATGTTTTTCTGTGCTAGCACCTCCTACTGGTGAGTTTGTATAGTAGAAATTCAAGTCATGTGACCAGAAGTGACATCATCAGTTACGTTATGGCAGTCTTCCATCTCAGATAAGACAGATAGGAAGCACATGTTTATATCTGGCATCATCCGCACGTTCATGTCTCAGAGAGCATCGTTGGTATGTTTTATCAATCTTTTGGCTCATCTTTCATTTATATTAAGTTATATTTTGTACATCAAAATATATTTAGGTGTTTATTAATGGACACGGAAAAGTGGTGTTTTCGTGTGCCACGTAATGTTAAACAGTAGGCACGGATCACACAAGTCCGACACAAGCAAATAATAACAGAGGCTGTCCACAAGCTTCTCCGTATGCAAATGCTTATCAGACTAATCCGTCTGACGGTCAGAGCATGTCAGACTTTGTCAGGTTTTTTGCAAGACGGGAAATTGTGTCTTCAGGGCTTCTCCAATTCAGCGATCAACCAGAGAATTACAGAGCTTGGAGAGCATCATTCCTCAATGTCATACAAGGTTTAAACCTAACAGACAGTGAAGAAATGGATCTGTTAGTGAAGTGGCTAGGTGCAGAATCAGCGACTCAAGTGAAGAGGATAAGAGCTGTGCATGTCCACCATCCACAGAATGGGCTCAAAATGGCTTGGGACAGGCTCGACGAGTGCTACGGGTCGCCAGAGGTCATAGAGAATTCGTTGTTCCAGAGACTCGAAAGCTTCCCGAAGATCACGAATAAAGACAATAAGAAGTTAAGAGAGCTCTGTGACTTGTTAATGGAGCTTCAAGTCGCTAAATCAGATGGAGATCTGCTCGGACTTACTTACTTAGACACCGCTCGTGGTATCAACCCCATTGTGCAGAAGCTGCCATACAGACTGCAGGAGAGATGGCTCTCTCACGGTTCTAAGTTTAAGGAAAATTTCAACGTTCCTTTCCCTCCATTTGCCTACTTCGTGGAATTTGTGTGCCAGCAAGCCAAAATGAGAAATGACCCTAGCTTCTCACTCACTCCAGGCAGTACTGAACCTACGCCGATGACAAAACCAGGACCTAAGTACGGTAGTCCCATCTCTGTCCACAAGACTGAGGTGTCGCCTAGCACCTCAACATGGGCATACACAACACAGAACAACAATGTGGATGTTTCCAAGCAATGCCCCATACATAACAAACCACACCCATTGCAGAAGTGTCGTGGCTTTAGGGAAACATCCATTGAAAACAGGATGGCATTTTTAAAGCAACATGGCATCTGCTACAAATGCTGTGCATCATCCGCACATTTGGCCAAAAATTGCAACAGCTGCATCAAGTGTGATGAATGCGGGAGTGAGAGTCACAACTCAGCCCTGCACCCTGGACCTGCACCATGGCTCTCGCAGGCCCACACCCCTCCATGTGAGCATGGCGGGGAGGAAGGATTCAATGCGGATGAGGCTACTGTTTCGGCGACCTGTACTCAGGATTGTGACTGAAGTGGTTCTGCTGTTCTCTCTCGAGGACCAGGCTTGATTGGTTTCCTCGCTTAGAGGTGAACTGAGGGAATGTTATGGTATCTAGGGATACCAGACGGGTATCAAATAAATACAAATTCACTTGATTATAAAATGCTCTGGTGGAATTTATAACACTTGTGGTGTTAGGGTCGTTTTCGACCCGGTTATAAAATAAGATTTAAAAAACAATAACTAGAGCCAAAACTGAAATCATAAGTACACTGTCAGCCAACACAATGACAGTCAGCTCCTCTCCCAATCATGTGAGCTCTGGGGGGGTTCTCATTTAGACTTGTTTCGCCCTTATACCTGCATAAAAGCGATA
Organism: Ammodytes marinus; assembly: GCF_949987685.1. NCBI lineage: Eukaryota > Metazoa > Chordata > Actinopteri > Uranoscopiformes > Ammodytidae > Ammodytes > Ammodytes marinus. The sequence goes on from NC_137221.1 coordinate 20,255,348, forward strand.
CAAACAGACGGGCATATCCAGACATGTGAGGTCAATTCAGTATAGAGTTGGTGACTTGCAGAGTGCACATCTCCTATTTACAGTATTAAAAAATGAGGAGATATACAGTGAGCCAAGTTCTGGATCATGTTTTTAGTGAAAATGGCCACCTGATTCTAAAAATAAGAGGTGTCAGGTCTGCCGAAGCACTAAGGACTGAAAGATAAACGTATTGTGTTTTACCTGCAAGAAATATCTCTGCAAAGAACACTGAAAGTGTTGCTTTTTGTCACACATCTGTACACACACATACACATGCACACAGAGACTTTTACTCAGTTTTTTTTACTAGTTTTGGAACTAGTAATTGATTTCTATTGGTTTGATTTGTTGATTGGTTGTTGTTTATTTGACCTTAAAAATCTATATTTTGTGTTGTGACTTGTTCTGGTTTTCATTGTGTGATTGTATAATGCTGAAATAAAAGTTTTTTTGCTGTTTTCTGAAATAAATATTTATGGGTCGTAATTGACCAGTAACACCATAGATGTTAAAAAAGTCAATATTATTAATATGAAAAAATAAATAAAACAAATTTTGTTAAGAAATGTGTTCTCATACACCTCAGTAATAATCAGGTAAAACAACAACCAAATATGTATTTGTATGATTCTCTTAAGGTTCATTTTATAATTTTTTTTTATTGAAATTGAGGGGTATACTGACAAAAGAAAGGCCCAGCCGCCTACACTAAAAATATTAAAAACAATATTTTCCTGGATAAGGAAGCCTAACAAGGTAACCAAGAGATGAGAAACAAAAAGGATGATAGATAATTGTTTTTAGTGTTTTTTACAGCTGATTTCAGACATGGGTTGAAACCGACCCGCTAACACCATGGATGGTAACAGAAAGTTAACACAGGAGGAAGGTTAACCCAGTGTTTCTCATGCCTACTGCAGCCCCACTGCTTAGAGCTCAGCTGCCATCCTCTGGTGGTTTAGGGAACTTCAGGCCCTACTGTGGGGTGGCCATAGGGTGTGTGTGTGTGTGTGATGGCTTTAGCCCGAGGGTGCAGCGCGCTCGACTTGCAGCTGTAATTGACCGGGGTGAAAAGGTCAGTCGCAGTCATGTGAGCGACCAAAGAGGCTACAGCAGGTCTGCTTGTCTGCATGCACACACTGGGGGTCTGGTGTGGTGGCACATTTCATGTTACGTCTCTGATTTGGACCTCCCAGGACTTTGGGCCGCCAGCAGCTCTCCTGACCCAAGAGCCCATGATGAGTTTACACCCTTTTGTTTCTATGGTTTTTGCTTGATCTGCATAAGCATTTTGCATCTGGACAGACAAACTAGATTAAATAGCAGAGTGTTGTTTGTAGATTCCAAAATGATTCCTTCCTTGCATCGCACAGAAAATGTTATTTAAGGTGGAGTCAGTGATTCTGAAGAATAGTTGTTGACAATTTTTAATTATTTTTGTCAAAATCACTGAATATCTCGTCACGGTCCGCTACCTGTTTGTGGGGTGTTCATACACAATGTAGGGGCTCTGTAAACTGGTATGTAAACAAAGGGGAATGTAAACAAAGGGGGCCCACCATAGCTAGCAACGTTCCAACTTACAGAGCCTAGGCTGTGTATTAACACTGGATTTGTTTTCAGGGCACACAGGTAGCGGCGGATCATGAGTAAATATTCACTTATTTCGACCAAAAGTGATTTTGACAACGAGCACTGACTCCAGAATTGCTGACTCCTCCTTTAAATCAGAGTGAAGATGGGGACTATTGTATCAATCTCCATTCTCCAGTGATCATCTCGTTTGTCACTTCCAGCCGCTGAGCGTCTGATCTCCTGATTGCACCTCCAGAGAGCCTCTGTGTGTGTGTGTGTGTGTGTGTGTGTGTGTGTGTGTGTGTGTGTGTGTGTGTGTGTGTGTGTGTTTTTGTGTGTGTGCCATGACGGATCACATGTCATCACACGGCATTTCACAAAGTATTAATCCACGGCAAACGCTCAAAAGCCCATGCTCCGTGCATTGCCAGGGAGTTTCATATGATAACAGTCCATTAAGTGCTCCTTTTCTGGAGCGCTGACATTCCCCGGAGAGGAGCGGAGGGGGCAATCATTCCCTCAGATTGTCCCTGTGGGAAACGGGGCTACTGGTTTTCTGTGTCCACTCCAATCACATCACTAATGGAGAGGCGGGTAAGCATCTGTGACAGCGGGGAAACCAGATCTCCGCTCCCTCCACTGTGTGTGTGTGTGTGTGCGTGTGTGTGTGTGTGCGTGTGTGTGTGCATGTGTGCCACTTGCAGATAAACAGTTGGCAGGTTTCCCCCTTCCCTGTGCACGTGAACGAACACACACACACTCACTCACATCTGAGAGGGTACGCAAGCTGGACAGGGTTAATATACTCCATTAAGCTCTATTACCCTAAACGACTTGGGCAGATGAATGAGGACTCACATTACTCTGCAACTGTGTGTGTATAATTGTGTGTGTGTGTGTGTGTGTGTGTGTGTGTGTGTGTGTGTGTGTGTGTGTGTGTGTGTGTGTGTGTGTGTGTGTGTGTGTGTATGTGTGTGTGTGCACGCATCTCATGTGTAATTACACTGTGAAGATATGTGACCCAAGAGGCATCTATCATTATCAATGGAGCTCTTTTCCACTCTGCGTTAGTGCACTGCACACTGACACAATCTTCCAGTTATCTTGTCATCTTTCATTATCCCTTACTGTCTTTTTCTGAAAACAAGTTCAAGATTTTCAAGTATGGCGAGATAATTTCCACCTGTTTCTACTAGGCTATAATTCGATTTATTTAAAAAAAAATTCTACAGTCAATCATTTCAAGACTCGAGCAAATTCTGCTTTGTGTGTGTGTGTGTGTGTTATTTGAAATTACAGACATTCGTAATTGCATAATTATTATATTAATATTGTTTTTTCGGTAACACTTTACAATAAGGGTACATTAATTAACTGTTAAATGAATGCTTAGTTAATGTTGTTAAAGGTTAGTTAATACTATGTAAGCATGAACTTACTGTTAGTGCCTAGTTAGTAATGGTTAGTTTATGCTTGGTTAGGCATTAACTATGCTTAGTTAACTAATGCTTAGTCAAGCATTATCTAAGCATAACAGTTAGAGTTAGGGTTAGGGTTAGTAACCCTTAGTTATTTAATGTATATTAAGCATTGCCTAAGCATTTATTAACCGTTAGTTAATGATGAGTTAATGTTTATTAAGCATTACTGAGCATTAACAAACATAACTTTAATTAATGTACCCTTATTTTAAAGTGTTCCGTTTTTTTCTTTCTCAAAGACAAGACCAAGAGTCTACCCACGATGCTAAGATCATTCTGCAGACATGTTCACAATGACAATGCAACAACATGCTGATGACTGGCAGGCAGCTAGGTAAACATCGTAGTTTAATGTGTTAGCAAGCTAACCTCAGTAAGTTTGGAGTTTACAAGAAAATTGCAGCAATTTCATCCTCAGTGGAACAAAACACATAATGCAGCGACTTCCCCTCCCACAATGCCTTGTGCTGGAATTGAATGTCTTGTTAAGTTTGCTGCTCTATGTTTTTGAGAGCAGGTGTTGCCCTTTTTCTGTTATTTCTGGTGTGTCTGTTCAGAACAGGGTGGTATACTGTATTTAGTTGATTGTTCTTTTTAACTATGTTGATGTTTTGGCCGCGAGTGAGGGGGCTGTTATACATTTCATTACCAAAGCTGTCTTATTTACAGTGATTCTATCATTGTGTTGATGGCCAATACAAATAGATTTGTTTAGTCTATTCTACTGTAGAGAATGTATTAAATGATTTCCCTAAAAAGACAAGTTATCACGTCATTAAAGATACATTTTTCTTCGTATCAATCCATCTTAAAGCTGTTGAGACATTTCACTGGACAAGTGAACACTCTTACCTGCAGGTCAGGAGGTTCCCAAAGTCATTAGGATTCATCATGTGAGGACCAGAAAGGTCTCATTTCATGGAAAAAACATTTCATAGTTGATATAGTAAATACTTCAGTCTGCACCAAAGTGGTGGACCCACCCTGGCAACCTGACAGCCAGAACTACAATTCATTGTGGTTGGATCATTTAAACCTCTTTCATTACAATAAGAACTTCTTGGAATAAGAGACTGTTTTCTCATAGCTCAGAATAGCAGTGTAAATGCCAAAATTCAAACCAGGGGCTCCTTAGATGTCTCTTGCTCACGTGCAAACGGTGTCTGTACCAACCCTGCGTGTGACTCTGATCAGCACACATCTCGTGCAACATTTCCCAGACGTTTTCACAAAACCGTGGCGCAGGTTTTGCAGAAATCTCCGAGATGATCACATATGAATTCATCTTGGTTTTTGGGCTCCTGCGCTCCACCGGCGTGTCTCAATGGAGGGCTGAACAAAGACGCAGCGAGTCCTTCGGCCCCCCTCAGGCCGCTCACAGCAGTACACTAAGCTAAGTTGCTACACTATAACAAACCAGTGGATAAACATTGTTTCAAAATGGCTGAAAGGAGGCAGCGATGCGAACACTCCGCCCTTGCGAACACTCCCCTCTGTCCTAATCTTGCTTCTTCCCTCAGATTATTGCCCTGAATGGGGGCTAGACAACAAGAGAAGGGATTTAGCACTCCCACCCTTTCATGGCGATTGTTGTGTGTGTATTCTCCCCTGTATATTAAATTTGTCACTGACAATGTTTGCTATTTGTCTGTACGGTTCTCGCAGCTGCAGTAGCACAATAAAAAACGGCCGGGGCTAGGGAAGCGGCGCTCGGTAAACTGCGATATTGTTGAAGCTTGTTGAATTACCCATGAGTTTTGATACGTTCGCTTTTGTGTTAAAAAACGCTTAATTCCACTAATCCCTACGGAGGAACAGCGAAAGGCGTAAATTCCCTATGATATCTGGTCCAGGCTAAACATTTGCTCACTTACGTATACATTGGTGTACGGAAAATTATTCTTTTGACGACATTACAACAGATTTAACCCGATGCCCCGCTTATCCCGCAATGACACGTATTAGCTTCATTGCGTTGGGAGGTACATTTCCATTTCAAATTACAGCCAGGCAGCTAGCGCACACACACACACACACATACACACACACACACACACACACACACACACACACACACACACACACACACACACACACACACACACACACATGAATTCATTGATGTTGTTGTCTTTTAGCTCCAGCCAAAAACTAATTATTGTGAATGGGGATGGGTGGTTGGCTGCAGCGAACAAAAATGCTTAATTTCGACATTTCAAGTGTAGAAAAATCCATTTAAAAATTCAACAAATATATTTACTCGCATGTTCATTATTTCTTCCCCGCAGCCTTTCACTGTGTGTCAGGCCTTTTCTTCTGCGAGCCCCCTCGAGGTCAAGCTCTGTAAAGCCTGTTTGACGATCAAACACTGTCCCTCCCTAACCCTCTTTTCCCATCCTTTCTCCACGCACACCTCTCTTGCCCTCTTTCTCTTGCCTTGACCCTTTTTTCACACACACATACACACACATACCTCTTCTGTCCGGCTGGCCCTCTCAGCGGGGCTATAGAGTCCTAACTTGTCTACATTTACCCCCTGCGTTGGGGCTGACCAATGGTTGCGCGCGGGGTCCCTCTTCTTTTTAGCACCAGCAGCTATTCTCCCCCGAGTCAGCTCACTCTCTCTGTTTTCTCAACCTCTGACCCCGGGCCATGGCAACAGGGGCAGGAATGTCAGGAGTGATTGGCAGGATAAAGAGCGCAGCCCCCACTCCCCCTCCCCTCTCCCCCTGCACAAGCGGATTTGAGACACTTTCAGCGGGGCGGACAATGGCGGATTTGGGCCTTGATTGGATCACTGATGAGCTGATGACTGTCAAAAGAGCACGTCGTCTTTACATAAGCCTGATTATCTCTGTGTGGCGGAGAAGAGCAGGAGGGGTTTAACCACCAGAGGTTGGAGGAGCGGGTGTGGGGAGGTAGGGGGGGTGACTGGCAGGGAGCTCACCCCCATGCGGAGTGCCTCGAATAAGGGGGGATAGTCCTGCACACGAGGGCCCAAGCTACGGAGCCCGGGCCTCTCTCATCCATTGGGGAGGGCCTTTAACAAATCTATTCAGGCCCTCATACATGTGGCCCTTATCACAGGAGGACGTCCGGGAATGGGAGCGAGAGGGGGTGGATGACACATGGCGAGGTAATCATTGTTTCCATCCAAACACCATCCCATCAAGACTGACAGAGAAGCGGAGAGAGAAAGAGCGAGGGATGGATATATATGGAGAGAGAGAGAGAGTGAGAGTGAGAGCGAGAGGCTGACAGAAAAGAGCAGTGGGACAGGCGTATCAAAGACAAATCCCTTCCATAATCTACCTCTTTAATAGGGATTAGAACTCACCAAAGGGCCGTTATGAGAATACCAAAGCACCAATGAAGACTCTATTCACACTGAGAGTTCGAGGGGGCTGTTGATGGGGACTCGAAAGAAAACTCCACAGAACGAGTCCTATTCAGAAGTATTAGCGATGGTTGTTTTCCACACTTAAAGGTGCATGCTGTGTGTGTAAGGTATAGGAGTTATTTCTGAATAGATGTGGTAGAAATGGAATGTAATAGTCATAAGTATGTTTTAATTAGTGTATAATTGCTTAAAAATAAAAGTTATTTATTTTATTAACTTAGAATCAGCCTTTTATATCGACATAGAAGCAGGGCATGTCCCCCATGTGTCACCACCATGTTTCTACAGTAGCACAGAATGGAAAACCCTTATGGCCTTACACATCTGTATAGGCTACATACTGGGTGTCCGCCGTAAGTGCACCTGTTGAAAGGAGAAGAATAAATAACTAAATCCATCTTCACCTCGTCACTTGATATTGTGGAAAAGACTTAAGGCAGTGGTGGATGATGCCATCTTTAGTAACTATAGCGGCTTGTCCTTGAAGGCCACTGTAGCTCCTGTGAATTCCTGGAACAGGAGGGCTATATGGAGCGTTGGAATCTAGAACCTTCACCACTGGATGATGCAAAAATACACCTTTAATTATTATTTTTTCCCACAGTGTGTACCAGTTTTATTTTTTGGGGGGAAAGTTTTGGTGGCGGCTTTTGTGACAAACAACCAACAACATGAAGCAAACAGACTTTAAAACTCTGAAGAAGTTTCCGGCAGCACCCGCCAGAGAACACTAATCATATTTTTGGATCGGCTCACTTTATTTCCCACTCCTTTCATAACCAAACATGTTTTTGGACACGCTGTGTATCTGATTAAACAGCCCTTTGATGTCATTTTCAGCTCCTATCATGCTAAGCTCCCTGATATCCAACTTTTGAAAGAATAACATATTGTTGGGGTATATAATTGGAAGAACAGTAGAACAGTGGAAGCTTGAGCTGGCTGGGATGAAGTGTAGAAAAAGTGAAGTGGTGCATATGAGGAAAAAGAGCGGGCTGATATTCTCCTCAACAGTGCTGGTGGCAGTCTGTCAGAGTTGGCAGAGGAAGTGAAAATGGCCTCAAGTGTCTGGCTACCCTCCATGCTGTTCTCACATCAATGACAGCTCTCTCTGCATCATCTCTCTCCCTCTTTCTCTCTCTCATTCTCTCTCTTTAAACTCCAGTTTGCTCTATCCATCTCTTGTTTTTTCTAAATCTGTCTCTGTCTGTGAAGGGTTGTATAATGGGTGGACAAATTTAGGAAACAAAAGACTCTTTGTGTGAGGAGGAAAATGTGCAACCTTAGAAAAACAAACGTCACAACTCTATTATTTTCCTTCAGCCAATACACACGTTGTCAGGTTTGAGGTTATAGTTCAGCAAGTTTGTACAGGCCGTAAAAAACTAAAGCCAGCAGGCATTTAACTTGCTCAGTGTGGAAAACCTAACCCGCCCAAAACCCTAAAGTTTAAAACAATATCGACCTACAAGCACCTTAAGTCTTCACTTATTAACATTTCATATTCTGTTTGTTGACTCCATATAGAAACCAAAGTGTAAAACATGACATGTTGTGGTTTTTAAGGGGTTTGTGTGCTTTCTAACAAATACATCAAACCATCCTTTTTAGACTGTTAAAATATGCCTGCTACTTCTGACTCCCTGTTCATGAGCAGCAGAAGGAAAAATACGATGCCTGTTTCTAGGTTGACAAAGGCCAACCTAGAAACAGGCAGCTTTGGAGGTCAAAGGTGATCGTTTTTAAAATGGCAATAAATCAATAAATGATAAGGCCAAATGTTGAGCATAGTTCTATCCTTTTTTTTTTAACCTTGTGTGATTTTCACTTGCCCAATTGTGTTTTCATGATTTTCATTGTGTTGCTGCTGTCTGAGTTGCCTGGGTCCTTCAGTGCCTTCAAGCTGCTCAATCACGTTATAGAAAGTAGAATTGGTTCCCTGCTCCCTGTCTTTTTCAATAGGCACGTGTTCGGGTGATTTTCCCCCGACGTTAGTGAGGGTGTATAGTTTGTTTCCAATGCGACTGTATGGAGACTGTATGTAAGGTAAGGTAAGTTAGAGTGCTCCTGGAATTTGCACGTTATATTCTTTTAGTGTCATTTGTATGAATACATATCACTTAGCGGTCATGTCAAAAGGAATTTATATTGTCAAATTATCTTTATAGTTAGTCTTTACTTGGTATATTATATCAGGTGAAAAACACCCAAAGTTAGTGATAGTGTTACAATATTTAGCGTTGGTGTTCTAGGGTTAAGGTTGAGAGTATGAAGATAAGCATGTTTCATGGTGTGTGTTTTTCACACATAGTGCAGGTAGAATTCGATGTGAATGTCTATGTCCTTTGATTCTCCGTAAAGACAGAAGTTAGTTTCTGGTAAAATAAATGCAAAATGTACCAATTAAGGCGTAAGTAGATGCACAATAGAGCCAGCTTGGAGCCTGACTTTGGAGTATGTTGACACTGCAGTATATTTATAGGCTGAATTAATCCGTCTCAATGTCATTCGCAGCATCAACTCATTGTCATCCCATAAAAAAACATGGATCTCACAATTGTCAGTGTTTCATGACCTAACAGGCTAGTTTTCAGATTTCTGAAAATATATGTTTTTCAATGCTGGACATTAGGTTTTTTAAACACTTTTTCTACTCGATTTGAAGAAGCATAGATCATTTTCTTAACCAATAAAGCAGCAGGTGATCCTTCAGTTTTTATCCAAATAAAGGCACAATCACCACATTTTTGGAGACACAGGGTTTTACCTTGGCATGTTGAATGACCACATAAGGTGGCATTAAGCTGGTAGAAATATCAAAGTGGACTTAAATTTGAGTTCAGTGTATAGCACACACACACAGTGTCAATGTTACTCCATAAAGTATAAGTTCTGCTTTACTTTCTCTGAGAGTGAGGTGGCAGCATTGAGTTAATCTGCAGGTCCATAAACCTGGTGGCTCTGATGATGATGATGATGATGTGTGTGTGTGTGTGTGTGTGTGTGTGTGTGTGTGTGTGTGTGTGTGTGTGTGTGTGTGTGTGTGTGTGTGTGTGTGTGTGTACGCGCGTGTGTGTGTGTGTGTGTGTGTGCGTGCGCGTGCGTGCGTCATACCTCCTCAAATCACCATATGTCTGTGTCCTTCAATCTTCCGCAGACTGTCCCGTCAGCCAGCCACACCCAAACAAGTTTCCATGTTACCACAGTGTTTGGGTAAAATAATAATAACATAAATGCAAAAGTGCCTCTTCATTTCACATGTCAACTGTTGATATTAAGCTATATATTAAATGACATATAGTAGCTATTCAGCACAATGCCACACATTTGCTGCAGACCACGTTACCATACCCAACCTGATCTGATTATGTGAAGCTAATTGTTAGCACTTGAGGAAATCAAACCCAAATACTGAACATCTACAGGCTTCAGCAGAGCCTGACCCCCTGAACTTCCCACACAACCTTTTGATGAGCAGCTACAGCCAAATGTCGCTCACCGTTGGACTATCAAAAATGAAGTGTCGACCTTAAGCACTTGCTCAAGACTTGAACGAAGTCTGCTTTGCTCGTTTAAAATCTGCAATCAAATCTTAAATAGTTTGTAGATGAACCTGAGGCCTTGTGTGTAGGCCCCTTGAGAGGCCAGTGGACCCAAATGATATGGCATGCATGACCCGCTGCTAATCCAAGCATGGTAGCTTTGAGAAAAACTCACTATTAACAGCCCCGAGACCCCCCACCATCCTCTCTCTCTCTCTCTCTCTCACTCTCTTTCTCTCTCTCTCTCTCTCTCTCTCTTTCTGAACCCCTGTTTTTTTGGGCCTGTGTGACACACATCACAACCCACCACCTTTCCCCACCTCTCTCTCTCTCTCTACTATAGCCTCCCCATCCACCTCCCCCTGAGCTGCCCGCCCCCATACTATGCTGCTGGCCTTTTACTTTGCCGTCTGATCCATATTTCAGAGGCAGCCGTGGTGGCACTGAGGGGGTATAATCCAACATTAAAGCGCGGGAGGCCCGGGCCTGAAAGCGCATAGGAACAGGTTCACAAGGTCCTGGAAATCTTCAATTTTCAATTTCCTGCAGCGTTTGCAGTGGCTTCCAAAGGCGCAAGGCAGAAAAAACTCAGAGGGTTTTTTTTTTTGGCGAGAGTGCAGATTTCAATGAGAGGGGAGAGTTTTTTCTTGCTATAAAAATAGGGCTGACAAGGGCAAGGATACAAACTAGACCCAGTGGTGAAGGGGTCAATGAAAGGTGGGCAAACTGGGATCATCAAGTGGAAATCAATAATGTTTTATCCATGTAGTATGTATATTCATTTGAATGTCTCCCGTGCAACCTCGCAATTCACTTCTTATAGAGGGAGGACAAATAAAAAGAGGTTTTCTATATTGAGATGAATTATGTATACATTAAAATTGAGACTGAAATAATGTAAATTGATGTAATAAAAATCTTTATCGACCCCAAAATATATGATCAAATGACAAGTCGGGCACAGGTTCATAGGGATGTCACCTTAATATACCCGTTTAACCCCTTTTCCCCCTGACTTTCTGACCATTTTTGACATAACACGTTCTTGGAAAGAAAAAAAAAAGTCTCTGATAATAACTGATAAGACTATAATAATGACATTTATTTTTGAGTTCCCAAAAAATATATTCTTTAAAGACAAATTCATATCCTGTATTTACAATTGTTCAAGGTTTCCATTCACAACAGAAAGGCGAAGAAGAAGAAGAAGAAGAAGAAGAAGAAGAAGAAGAAGAAGAAGAAGAAGAAGAAGAAGAAGAAGAAGAAGAAGAAGAAGAAGAAGAAGAAGAAGAAGAAGAAGAAGAAGAAGAACAAAACAGAGAGAGGGACATGAAAAGAGGGAGATACAAGCAAAAATCTGTGACAGAAACAGACCAAATCTCTTTTGTCTGTGTCGAAGAAGCTAAACAGTAATAATACTATGACAGGTCGCGCCGTCGACAAAAAAATTGCCTTCGTTTTAAAATGTCCTCCGTTAAATAAAATTATTCCTTTTTCTTTCTTTTCTTTTCTTTTCTCTCTCCGCGTTGTCTTCTCACGATGTTGTGGTCAGAACTCGCTGTGGGGCTGTCCCATGGTGAGATCTAAAGGGAAGAAAAAATAAGACATTTTTTAGAGTGTATAGGTCAAAGGTGAAATAAATGCAAAGGATATGAATACTTTAGCATTGAGTATATTTTTTTCAATATATAAAACTAAATAGACATCCTGTAATCATTTTGCCACTCTTATTAATATGACATATTTGTTTCCTAAAGACCACCTAACTCAACATTAAACTATATTTATGCAAATTAAAAAACCACAATAGGTAAATTGTTTTTATGTCTTTTCACCCTCCACTGCATTCCCGTCCCTGCTATCAGCGTTTCCTTTGACATACATTAGCTGCATTCACCGAGGGGGCGTGAATAAATGGCGGCAGATTATTTAAATGACATAGGTGGTGGTGGTGGGGCCCCCCTGCAGGATATATTAGTCCGCTGCCTGACGAGGCGTTAAAGTGTGTGTGTGTGTGTGTGTGTGTGTGTGTGTGTGTGTGTGTGTGTGTGTGTGTGTGTGTGTGTGTGTGTGTGTGTGTGTGTGTGTGTGTGTGTGTGTGTGTGTGTGTGTGTGTGTGTGTGTGTGTGTGTGTGTGTGTGTGTGTGTGTGTGTGTGTGTGAAGGGGGGACTCGACTCAATCACATGATTTATGTGCTGCCCAGTCAGGTGTAACAGTGTTTACCTCGGCTTTATGGTTCATTTAGCAAGGGACATGTGGCAAGAAATCGGGCTTGATAACGTCATATAATGCCAAATTGATTTCAAACGCACGAGGTGTTACCTGTCAGTGATCAGCTGGAATGGGGACTTGAGGGAGTCGGGCCTGTGGTCGCTCTCTTCCTCTGTAAAATAAATAAGAAAAATAAAATAACAAATAAATAACAATGTATTGATTTAAATTATGATCGATAATTAATAATTCCGTTTGTAAATTGTATGAAAAAATGTAGAAAAAAATAATTAATTTGTTGGATAAGTTCTTATGATAAATGTCAATACGACTCTACTGAGGCCTGTTCAGTGAATAAATGAAGGTTGTACATTCAAATACAATCAAAATGCCCGTACCATCTCTTTTTGGACTGAAGCTTCCAGACGACTCTACATCGCTTTCGTCCTCCGTCCCCGAATGATTCCCGTGCCCCGCTGCTGCTGCTGCTGCCGCCGCCATCCGTGCGTCATGACGCGCAGCCGCCGCCGGCACCGCGCCGTGGAGAGGCAGGTGTCCGGCCGGCGCGCCTCCCAGCAGCGACCTCATGTTCAAAAGAGAGTTGGCATTGAGAAAAGCCGCGTTGGCCCAGCTGTGCAGCTGCTTGCCAATTTGGCACGTGTATATCCCATGACCCGGGAGTAAGGCCGGGTGGCCGGCGGAGGCCAAAGCCGCGTGGTGGTGGTGGTGCGCTGCGTGCTGTTGGGCCGGAGAAGGTCTGTGAGGAGAGTTGTCCGGGGCCGCAGCAGTCTCAGCCAGGGACCAGATTTTGGGTTTGCTCTGCGCTGGTCTCTGGCACTCCTGTCTACTTGGGGAAGAACGGTCCACTGCGAGTTTGACAACGGGCGATCGATGAAGAGAAATAGCCGCGTCCACAGAAAGCGTCCTGTTACTACTGCTAGTGCTGCTGCTGTCCGAGCTGTGAGGCTGTGAGGCCTGCAGCTCTCTAGCGGCCAGGCCTTCCTCTCCCTCTCCCTCTCCCCCGGAGCCCTGCTCCAGCGCTGCTCGCTGCTCTAGCGCTACTCGCTGCTCCTCGGGTCTCTCGATATCGACCGTTTCCAGATCGATCTCCTCCTCGTCGTCTTCGTCGTCGCTGCCGGTCTTGCCGTGCTCGATCTCGTCCTCGTTGTCGCTGCTGAAGATGCGTCCGTCCCGGTCCTCTGCGCTGCGGCCCCACGTCACCTTGTTCTCCTTCTTCAGGCGTCTGCGCGCGTTCGCGAACCACGTCGACACCTGGGGGAAAGGAAGCAGGGTTTTTATTTACGCGCAATAATAAATCATAAAACATATAGGTCTACCTGCTGGTTTAGGCATGTCTGCAGCAGAACGGATATAGGCCTGTGAAATTATTAAATATGCACTCATTATTCTTCACCCTGGTTCCCCTCATAATTCCCTTTTATCATTAAACGAGCTTTGAAATCAGAAATACCCTGAGACTTTTTTCTCTCTCTCTGGGGTGAAATGTGACTTTATTTAAGTGTCAGTCAAAAAACTGGCAAATGGATTATCATAATGCAAAAGTAGTTTAATGAACTATGCCCTATACGAGAAAGTGTTAGGCTACTTAACTTTTGATAAAACTGCCAAATGGTAATTAATTATCCTTCTGTGACGAGATTGATTCCCACTAAAGGGTGCTGTTGGGGCACTTAGGCCTTAACCTCTTTTATAGGCTACAGCCTATGGCCTCAACTGCACCAATGCCCACCTGTGTGAGTGTCATCCGGGTAATGATAGCCAGCATTATCTTCTCTCCTTTGGTGGGGTAAGGGTTCTTCTGGTGCTCCCCGAGCCAGGCCTTCAGAGTGCTGGTGGTCTCCCGAGTGGCCGTCTTGGCCCTCGACGGGTCCCCGTACGGATACTGGCCGTACGGGTAGAAGCCTTGGGCGGCGTGGACAGGTAGAGAGGCGGGGTGGGAGCCCGGGTTGTCTTTCAGTTCATACTGCGAGCCCTGACATGTTATTGGAGAGAGAGAAACAGAGGTGGCAACTTGTTGAGCAACCTTTCTCGAAATTGATTTCCTCTTCAAGTTCAGAGGTTACACGGGAAAAATAAACATTTGCCTTAGTATTTGTGCAGCAAAAAAAGTTTTAAAAAAGTGTCAATATCTCGTCAATTTGACACAAAATTGACAATTTTTCAGGAAATCAGGAATTAGACATAGCCTGACCCAAATTAAGAATATAGGCTGCAACAATTGTTAGTTGACTTTTAAATTACATTTGAATAATTCTATTTTGTTCCCGATGTAATTAACAGTCTCTAAACATAACAATTGTACATGATTAATTATTGATGGTGTTTTTTCTAATTAATATGTGGTTTTTATTCTAAAACCCACAGGATAAATACTATTACCAGTGATATTCCCTTGAGATAGGCCGGATGATAATAATACTACTACTTATAATAATTATAATTATACAAGGCTACTACTTATACAAATAGTAATAATAATTTACACAGAAAATCTGAAGTGATAATTGCAACGCATAATTTAAACCTTACATTTATTTCATGTGTGATGATTTAATAATCTGACAAAGCGGCGAAATAATGAAAACATGTGAAATATGATGATGAAGTGTTGACTGTGAATGTGCGTGTTGTACTTCTTTATGAATAATTGTAAAGCAACATAAATAAAATAAAAATAGATAGGCCTATTTGTTTATATAGCCTATAGCCTAGACTTCACTCTTAATCACTTTGCACCATCGAATAATTGCACATTCATTTAAAAACAAGAGCTCAGAGCGATACCATTAACACCTTATAGACTGATTCGGTGTCGGTTGAACAAGCATTAACTCTCACCATCTGGGATATGAGCGCCAGGTCTGCGGCTCCGCTGTACGGCAGAAAGGCACTGTAGCTATGAGCAGCCCATGGGCTCCCGTACATCCCCAGCATGGAGCCGACAGCGGCGGCGGTTGCGGACGAGTTCACGCCGCCCTCGGTGCCTCCTTCCCGGGCAGAGGCCGGCCGCTCGCCCCCGTACACCTCATGGGACGCACTGAGGAACTGGGGGTATCCCAGCTGAGGGAAAGACATGTCCGGGGAGAACGCGTTGTTCAGTAAATCTCTCTTCTCAAAGTCAACGCCACAACAACAGCAAGAGGAGGCAGCAGCACAACCCAAAAAAAAAAGTAGAAATCCCCAGAAAGAAGAAAAAGAAGAGCGATGAAGGGGGTGTCTAAATCACCAGTGTCCCCCCTTTTTTTAACAGACTGTCAAGATTCTGCACTTCCACCGACCCGGAGTTGTATCAGAGCCGCAGTTTGGCACCTCGAGTGAGGAGTGATACGCGCGTCTGGCCGCAGGAGCTTCTGGATGTGGAGCTGACTGACTGATTGGCAGCCTACTTAAGCACCAGGCTCCTCCTATGCCCGGGGCAGGCGATTAGTGCATTGGTTAGCCTAGGTCGTGTGTGTGTGTGTGTGTGTGTGTGTGTGTGTGTGTGTGTGTGTGTGTGTGTGTGTGTGTGTGTGTGTGTGTGTGTGTGTGTGTGTGTGTGTGTGTGTGTGTGTGTGTGTGTGTGTGATCTAATTTCTGCAGTCTTTACTGTGTCTATACAGGGAGGAAAACCTGTGAAGTGTGTGCAAGTGTGTTCGTGTGTGTGCATGCCTTTTGGTGGGCAGTATGACTTTATTTAACAAATGCAGCACCTCCCTCTGTGCTTGTTGAAATATTGTTGCAACCATCTTGTTATAGCCAAATTAAAATTGTATGAACACATGCTATATCGCCTACTAATAACGCTCAAATCAATCAAATCACTTAAACTAATGTGTATTGTTTTAGACAACTGTTGCAATTCGAAAGTATCTAACTGGCGTGTGTTTTCGGTGTCATTTTTCCTCCACGCTTTTGACAGCCGATCCGCGGGGTATGCCGGGACATTCTGTCCAGCAGATGGGCCGCGAGGCATCGATATGGTCGGCCAGATTCGAGAGGAATGCCCGCCCCGCCGTGATTATCGACGGAAGTCAGTGGAGCATATATTCAGGGCGAAGATAAAGAGGAGGCTGAAGAAGCAGGTAATGACAGAGATTGACGAGGATAAGAGATAAGCAGAGATATGGAGTCAGTCAGTCACACAGGAGCTGTGGAGTGGAAAATGACAGATGTCTTTTGAGAAGAATGGACTACTGTATACCTTGGTCAGGGCCTAGGTAAAGGGTCACCTATGAGTAGAGTATCCTTAGCACAAAAAGAAAAGAAGAAGATATAATATAGGCTACTTCTTAATTTGAGATATGAGATGGAAATGTCTATTTTGATGGGGAAAAGTGGAAACACTGGATGGATGGATATTGATGTATGCTCATTGACAGGCTTATCTTTCAAAACAGCAACTCTGTTTGAATCAGCTCCTTTGAACACACACACACACACACACACACACACACACACACACACACACACACACACATCCTCTGTCACTAGCACACACACACACACACACACACACACACACACGCACACACACACATGCACATTCGCACGGTGCTAATGAGGTTGAGCACCCTGCGCCTCGCTCGGTGGCCCTGTGGCCCTCCTGGGTTCCCTCAGAGGTTAGCTGTGTAATTACTCCATCCCCATAAATACAGATTCATCATTTCACACTGGAGCCCCTGATGAGCTTGGCTGAGCTGAGAGAGAGAGAGAGAGAGAGAGAGAGAGAGAGAGAGAGAGAGAGGGGAGGTGGTGGTGGTGGTGGGGAGGGAGAGAGGGAGGGAGTGTAGGGGAGGATCTATAATGATTTAATTACAGTGCTTAAAGCCCACTCTGGCTAAGTGATGGTCCTCTCTCTCTTCTGTCTCTTCTTTTTTTTCTGCGCTCTCCCTTCTCCCTCCTCAGCGCTGGCACCTGGAGGGCTTTACTCATGAATCTCAAAGCTGTTTTCCTAAACACATATTATGACGAGCCGCCGCTGTGTGTGTGTGTGTGTGTGTGTGTGTTTAAATGAGTGTGTGTGAGAAATAGAGAGAGAGGGAGAGAGAGAGGATGCTTAATCTCCATGGCATTTTAAATGGCATTCATGGAGAGCGACTCTCTCCTCATTGCCAAGGTAAACGGAGCCAGGGGACTCTCCATTTCAGCTCGATAAAAGAGCAATGTTAAAGACCCTCACCATCTCTCTCTCTCTCTCCCTCTTTCTATCTCCCTTTCTCTCTCCCTCCCTCCCTCTGCCTCTTTCTCACTTAAAATTAATGTTTTTCTCATGACAGGGGAGGGAAACGAGACATATCCACCATCTAATAGGATAATATAGCCCCATTCACCACCACCACCCCCCCCCCCCCCTCCCCTCCCCTCTTCTCTCCCTCTCGCTCTCTTGCCTTTGTAGCTGCCTGATTTCCATAGTGTCTCTGTGGAGAGGCAGTTAATGAATTCCTCTGAGCTGGAGAAAGGGGGGAGAATGGTTTGGCGGTTTAGAGAGAGAGAGAGAAAAAGAGGCAGGGATAGGGGGGGGGGAGGAAGGCTTTGAGCTATGCCATTCAACTTCACAGCCTCGGCCTGCTTGTGCATTCACCGTTTGTGTGTGTGTGTGTGTGTGTGTGTGTGTGTGTGTGTGTGTGTGTGTGTGTGTGTGTGTGTGTGTGTGTGCGTGCGTGTGCGTGTGTGTGTGTGTCTTTTAACATGAACCTGCTAAGACTACCAAATATTTAGACTGGCCTCAGACCTCCTTTTTATGGCGACGGTGGATTGAGGGATCTCAGGAGGCAGCTTGACTCTATTTGAATCCCATTCCCTGCTATTAGCTCGGCCCCAGACAAAGGAATAACTTACCGCAGGAAACATTCAAATAAAAGTCCCACAATCCACTCGCACACACCGGCCATTTCCTCCCCCGGGTAATTGGCAATGAGGTAAATTAAGACACCCACAAGCATCATAAAGCAAGAATTTTTTTTGTGTTTGTTTTGTTTTGTTTTCCTCAGACAATGGAGGGATGATAGCGCTTATACAATGATGATTAAATAATTGGCTTATTTGGTATTCATAGATGCCACTTGCAGGATCTCAGTTCGTCTGTGGTGCAACACTGGCAATTGTCAACTGTAATAGAATGTTCAAAGAAACCTACCTTTTACAAAAATGGCCTTCCATCACTTAAAATATTATAATTTTAATAATGTGGTTTTCTTTTATGTGATCACATTTTTTTTCCACAGTAAAATGCAAATACAAATTCAGGAATTAGAATACAGCAACATGATTCCTAGTAATGATCCCTTACTTACAGGTTTTTGACTTAGGCTATAGTTTGCTTATCTTACCAGAAATGTATAGCAGTTTTTCTGTATGCATTTTAAGGGCCATGGGAAAGGGGAAAATAGGAAGTTTATTTTTTCCATTATGCACTCTGAAAAAAATCAAAATATCGACAATAAACTTGAAATACAATATTGTGAATTAAGTCAAAATGTCTGGAATAAAATCAACAGTTCAAGACTGCTGGGAAAGTTGGAAACATTCTCACAGATTCAAATTTCCGGGACCAATAACTCATAGGCAAAACGTTATTCACACACAATCCATGTATCTTTGCTTTCGTTATATGGCAGACAATTGGCTACAACATCATTTTAAAGGAGAAGTCCTCTCAGCTCAATTTAGTCCATTATTCTCTATATGTGCAGTGGGCTGTGAGACGAGAGCATGGGTACAGACAACACAGAAGCATTTCATTAGTTAGGATGTGTGTCAGTAACAGATTTCCAGGTTGCAACTCAAATGATGGCAAAGTAGCTGAAACATCCCTATTAGAGCTATTAGAGACAAGGAAATGGCTTATCAAAATATAGCTGCTACTGAAGGCTGGAACACTGTGCTGTGTCCACAGTGTCCTCTGAAAACAAAGGTGGTTAAAATAATGACGTGTTGGTACCATCAAGACTTCTCACAAAGGTGTGCAGTCAACCAGAACAACTTGTAGCCAGTAAGACATGGGAACTAGTGTGGAGAAAAAACAGAAATTCTAAATACAACTTTTATCACGCTAGTTCGCCTTAGCTTTCTTGCTAACATTATGCTACATTTTTACTAGTGTGATGTCACACTACTAAAATGTAGGGTTAGACAGTGAGACCATAAAACACTCTTTCTGCCTTTTCTCAGGCTAGGATGAACCAATTTCAAAAATAATTGCACATTTATACTACATGGGATCTCAGAGTTCAATACACCTTCATAGTCCCACCGCTGAAGTAGGTCTTTAAGATAAATTAATTAAATAACCAGGTAACTTGCCCAACGCTACTTGTTTATATTGTCTCCACTAACTTCTGAATCGTCCTAAAACTCAATGCGAAATCTTGACGAGGGAGAGGTGAAATAATTAGACTCGTTTCAAGTGTTCTCCCCTTGAAGACATTTTCCTGAAAAACAAAGCAGGCACAGTCAGGCCCCCCCCCCCCCCCCCCCCCCGCTCCTCCACCACAGCTAAGAAAATGACACTCCATAAGAGCTGATACGCTTTGCCAAAGAAGCTAAATTATCCCTCTTAATTGTCACATTTCTTTCGGATGTTGTTTCATTTTCCTGAATAAATCGTCTTCTGCTGGCTTTGTGATCAGTTTTCCACGACGTGAGAGATCGCTGAGAGAGAGAGAGAGAGAGAGAGAGAGAGAGAGAGAGAGAGAGAGAGAGAGAGAGCAGAGGGAGGGAGGGAAGGAAGGACAAGCAGTGGAGATAAAGAAAAAAAAGGCCTGTCCTTATCCACTTGACAGCAAAGATAAGCGGTGATAGATTCTGCTCTGACCTGATGTTAAAACAGATGGATCACTCTAACGCATAACAGATAAGCCTGCCTGCCTGAGGTAATACATTCGGCTACCCTAAAGTTTATATGATCTCTCACACTGAGCTCATAATTATTTTATCACTCCGCAACACCTTTTTTTTAATCACCACAGTATTTGACACACGGCGGTCTTAATGGCGTATCCCGCCTATTGTGTATCAGTGGCAGTGGGGAGAACCTGACAGCCGCCCGCCTGGAGATGGATACTGTTTTGACATTTGAACATTTTGACCCCAGAGGGGAAACGCCAGACAAAGAGGCTATCATTGGCAATTAACGGGTGTGCCAGTGTTTGTTTGTTAATAGCCCCTTTAGAAGTCCAATGGGACTCATTTACAGTGGATGGGGCCTGATAACAAACCCCTGACCTCCTGCAAAGGGGTCGCTTTGAATCGGGGGCAAAATGGTCGCCCCGGCTTTTCGTAACCCCACCGCGGCGTGTTCTTATTAGCCGACCGCGGCCATTAAATACAGTTCCGTCATTCCCCGTAGAGAGAGAGCCGTGAAAACAAGCGATGTTCAACAAGATTGCTGACTTGAAAAAAAGAAAGAAAAAAAAGGTGAATTCCCACCTCCTCCTCTTTACAGAAAGACTTAGTGGGGGGCTTTTCTCATGGCCAGGGTTCTGATTGTTTTCTAAACGGATTATTAACTCTTTTGTTACAGTAGGGGTCACTTTAATGCGTCTTAGGGCCCATTAGCATTGCTTTAAAGAGCACACACACAGGCACGCGCACACACACACACACACACACACACACACACACACACACAGGCACGCGCGCACACACACACAGGCACGCGCACACACACACACACTGCTGCGTTCTAGGATTTGGCGTTTCTTGTCTTTGTTGTTCACAGTGGGAGCGGAATGATACCGTTATAATGCTGTCAAAGACAATACCTCAACTTAAAAGGGGGAGTGTGAGGGGAAGGGATGTGTGTGTGTGGGTTGTGATGAAAAGGTGCCCTTAGGAAGGCCAGTAAGCTTAATGCAATAGTGCTGACTTCAATGGATACCTCAAAGAGAAGTGGCATTACACAGTCCTCTCCGCTGAAAATCCCCTACAAGTCCTTGACGGAGAGAAGAAGGATCGGCTCAGTCTTCACTTCACGACTGACTGACAAGAAATCTCTGCTCTGGTAGGAGTTGGGATTGAACCGGAACTTGTCACCTTTGACAAAAAAAAATTGTGTAACTGTGTTTCTCACATGCACTATTTACTTTCTGTTCGCCTATCCAAATACAGAGTTAGCGTCTAAGCTTGAGATCCCCTTGGGAAAATCAAAGATACTCAGCGCAGGTCAAAGCACCGCGGGGCCCTCGGAGCGCTGAGGTGTTTGCTCTTGGGTTCATATTGACCATATGAATGTGAAGCTGGTGGTGGTGGTGGGGAGGCCTCCAGAGACCCTTAAGGATCCTGGCTGGGTGCCTCCCCCAGCTTTGAGCTCCTGTTCTGGGGGAAGGATAAAGAGGGTATCCCTTACTGGCCTGACCTCCATCCACCCCCTCCATCAGAGCGAAGGGTTCAGAGGTCAGATCAATTGGCTCCCTGTGGCCCACTGTCTGCAGCGCGGCTTAATCACCTATTAACTGCCAGCAAGGAGGAGATGCTGAGGGGCTGTGTGTCTCTTTCATCCGGCAGAAATTGGAAGCTGCTGGCTTATTACAATGTCGTACTCTCATCGTGTGTTTCAATAAGCTTAATGCCAGCTCTTAAATTAGTTATACTCAGTAGATATCGGGTGTCACCAATTACAGTATGACTACAGCAAATAATAATGCTATGAGCCAACATTGGCCTGTCAACACAAATGGGTGTTGTCATTTGCTGATGTTATGACAGTGAAGCACACTTAGGCTGGTTTCACACCTATCAGGTCACCTGATAGTCCCCTTCTAGTCCGCTTTATTAGTTCACACCAGATGCGAGAATGAAACATTGTTAAATTTTTCAAGGGTGGTCCATCACCACAGTGTTGGTGGTTCACTCCTGACCTATGTCCAGGTGTCCTTGGGCAAGACACTGAACCCCACTGGACCCCAAGATACCCCTGATAGTCAGGCAGGTGCTTTGTGAGTGTGAATGGTGTGTGCACCTCCAGCTTTTTGTGTCCAGCTAACACTTTGTCCACTGAACACAGAGAGACCAAACTGATCCTTTTTTTTCATTTATTTATTACGGCTCACGGCCATAGCACATGGCATGGAGCACACAATTCAAATTAAATCGTTACAAACCAAAACAATGGTGTACGGCAAGGAAAACAACAAAAAACAAAAACATTACTTAAACAATGGCAGGACATTTCTCAGAAAAGCAACTGTTTTAACAATAACCCCTGTCTTTTCTGACCTCAAAAGCAAAATCAGTTTAATCCTAGATGGTAAATAAACATAATATTTTGGCAGGTATTTTTTTCTATAGTACATTACATCCAAATTCCCACACTCAAAAAATACATGCATCCTAACCCACCGTCAAACTACCAGTAAGGCAGCAAACTATAGCAGGTCCCCAAATTGTCCCAGCAAAAGCATATTACTGGGATTAGCCCATACTGAATTAAAAATGGTAATCCCTTAAACTACTTGTCACTAAATAACAGAATTAGGGTATACTTTAACTCAATTTAGTAATACGATACTGCCCAAAACTGTTGAGAAGAATCACAAGAGCATTGCTTTCATTAAATTGCAAATGCATTTAAGTACTGCATGATATAGGTCGGAGTATAAATCTTTTTGTTTCGAACCTGACTGTTCTCACACCTGTATCGTCTTTGCCTGTGGAGATGTGTGACATTAAGCTGTGTGAAATGTCAATCTTTTATTACTTGAGTCAAGTCTGTTTTATTTACCTAGCCACAAACCACAAATTTGCCTCAAAGGGCTTTAATACATCACACGACACCCTTCATCCTTCACACCTTGATTCAGATAAGGGGAAAAGAAAAACTTTGATGTGGTTAAAAAGGAAGAGACCCGAGCAAGATCAACCCAGGGAGAGATCCATATACCTGGGCAGACAAGCTTGCAATATAGATAAAGTGTCTAAGTAAACAGAAGAAACAGTAGTAAGCCTACACTACGGATAGATGGATGGATATAATGCAAACATATGCGTTTCATTGCAAACATCAAAACAGGTCAGACTAGACACATACAATGAGTATAGGCGGATCTATCCATGTGGATCCAATTAATTTGAGGCAATAAAAAACGGCCACATTTGCTTTGTAATTGAATATCAGCAAACCATCGGCAAGCGGCTCCATTAAAAAAAGGTATCATTATCACGAGTCGTTAAATCCCACCCTAGATATCCGTATCATTCATATCCTTGTCACTAATATTTGCACACTCAGTCCATTAAAACTAAGGTACAGTAAAGAAAACAGATACGTGAACTTGAACTAACTGCAGAGTGGTGTTGTTATTTTTTTGTTATGGGCCACATGCCATTTGGGTGTTCTTCCTGCCCATAAGCTCTATCAACTTCCCCCTTAAACCTTCACTCGCTCTGCGAAACATCTCCACCCTGCAACAATGTTGGTCCGAACAGGAGGAGTTAAAATGACATAGGGGATGAATTGTTTCCGTAGCCTGAACTTCATGCTTCATACCTCAATATTTCAATGAATGAGTCATTTGATTATATAATAATTATGTTTGCCAAAAGCTTTCTTATAAAACTGTACAATTGTAATATGAATCAAATGAAGTTGTACAGAATCCATGCGGGGAGACAGTATAGTAGTAACATTACGGTAATTGCGTATAACACACCGACAAGAATGTAAATAAACGGTGGTGGAGAAGTTTCCGCGACATTTCATTGAAGTAAAACGATTGTTTGCAAATAATATAATTCAGCTTATACCCAGTTTAGGAATCTTTGCACTGGCTAATCCAAACACCTGCCGTCTGCTGGTAGGCCTTTTCATGGGGCCAAATCCCTTTGGCACACTGGAAGTGGATGGTTCTTTTTATTTGTTTGCTTGACAATAAACAGATCTGGGAATAGTTTGCATCCTCGATAACAGCCGCTGAAAAAAAAGATGACAAAAGTAACAGCATACCTGTAGAAATAAAAACATAGGCCTATACACTTTGAACGTGCATGTATAAGGCACAAGACTATACACAGTGACTCATGCGGTGTGCAGATGTACACAGTGGAACCCCCACAGCAAGGGCCAGACTGTCACATATCCGTGCAAAAAGACTTCCAGTGACAGAGAGTCTGTCTGTCGAGCCTTTGAGAAAGCAACAGTGGAGGTGGGGAGCATACATTCCTCACGGTGGCTCCATGCGGCTCGGGCCAATTAACAGCCGAGTGGTTTGTTTAAGTCCAAGTGCTGATGAGATGTTGTGCTGGGGAGGCAGGCCCACTTCATTAAGCACACCGTTGTCTCCGGTTTGCTCAGCTTGCCGGCTTTAACAGCCCCTCGCCGTCTGTTTGCCAGCCGCAAATATGACAAGACTGTATGTCAATTTGACCGTCTGTTTGCGTGAGTGTGCATGTGTGTATGAGGTGGCGGAGGGAGGTGGCGAGGGTTTGAGTGTGAGTGTGTGTGTGTGTGTGTGTGTGTGTGTGTGTGTGTGTGTGTGTGTGTGTGTGTGTGTGTAGGGGGGAGCGTCTGAGATTTAAGGCGCTGCAAGTACAGGAGGTTCATGGACACAGTGACACCTGTTCAATCTATGCAATTCAATGTAAAAACTCCAACAATCTTTCTCAAAAATGACACAGCAAGTTGAATTAAAAGGCTGTCTGACAGTGTCAACAACAACTGAAACGTGATAAACTTCATAAATGTAGCACTGAATGCAGAGCTGTCATGATAGTGGCAGCGTTGCATTTGATTGTATGGGGATTCGTTTTAATGTGTGGCCCTTTTTTGAAGAATGAGGCTGATGCATGTCGAGAGGAGACGGATGTTTGAATTGGATCGTTTTCATGCCAGATGAATAAATAATAAGTGTTTTTTTCCCCCCAGTATGCTTTTCTTGTTGGGGTTTGATACAGAACATAGCAATCTGATGGCTAGAAAACAACATCAATATTGGATTCAGTAAAACCGCCATTGTTTGTAGAATTGCGTTCCCTCTACTGTGTCAATGCACGCTAACTGTGGTCTGGATAAGGCTGGGAAAAGATCAGTGTAATTGAAAATACACTACTGGTTTAAATCATATTAACTTGTAATATTACATTCATTTCAACCTTTTCTTTCACTTGTCTGCCCTCAAGTCTATTTGCTAAGCTATATGCTAGCTGTCTTCTGGCTTCCAACTTCATATTGAAAAGACAGTTAAGAATCGAAAAGACAATTTTTCTCATTTAACCTTTGGCAAATGGCAATAAAGGAAATTACGCATATTTTTCAGAAAACGGCAAACCATTAAGGCCACTGCCACGCTTGGTTGAATTGGACAAAAACTTGGTTAGGCTGAAAGTGAAACGTCAATTTCAGGTCCTACAGTTTCACACATTAATGTCCTGCTCCCAAATGTGCACACACTTCAGGCTAATACACCCGCCCATCGTGATCTATGCACAGAAGCCATGGGCACAGGTACCACATACAGTAAAACAAATTCCATATTGTGCACACTGTTTGTAGCCTGGTCCAACCAGACCATCATACTTCATTTCATTTGTACAGAAGGTCTGGAACTGCTCTATTGGCAAACGTTCACTCACTTGGAGGCGGGTGTCTGTTTAAAACTATTGGACCTGCCCAGTGCCACTCTGGATCAGCCAACCAATCGCATAACTTTTGGTTGTGACGTTATGTCATGAGCCAGCTTCTGACGGTGCGTTCCAGTTGTACTGGGAACTCGGAAATTTCCGACTTCACTACATATTGTAGTCTATGGATCTAGCAACGGTAACTAGCCAGAGCCTAACGTTTAGTTCTTTGGATGAGAAAGGTTGTCGGCGTCCATACTTTCCCGAGCAGATGCACTGGAACACAGACAGGTCAGAACTCTGAACTACCAAGTCGGAAATTTCCGAGTTCCGAGTAAAGGAACGCAGCATTCAACTGCGACTTCGACGTCATCGTTCTCAGCCACTCGCTCTGTTCGCTCATTGGACCGCCAAAAGTCTGGCTGGAGAAGGAACCCATGAATACACTTCAGCCCCAGACTGACTACTGAAGTGAAATGAAAATTGAGCGGAAGTAGGTAGGCGGGCGGAGGACACTGGGCTGCGCACAGACCATCATGGACATTATGAATCCAAGTTTAAAATAAAAGTTTTCTCATTCAACTCAATTAGCTCCTGGGGACAATCTCTAATAAAAAGCCATGCAAATAAATAAGAGACTTGAACACTGTAACACTGATTCCATAGTGCCAATATACAACGTTTCTAAATATGTTTCTCTCGACTCCCAAGAATTCATCTAAAAGCAATCAAATCAGCACCTCACCCATGTGTATTGATTGAAAGGGCTTTTAAACCACATAATAATATTAACAAGGCCACAAAGCTGCAAGACAATTCCATAGAATCAGTATGTAGACACAAACACAAATGTACTCTTGAACTCTTAAGCCTGCCTCGGGCTAAGGGCTGCAATAGAAACCTTTTCAAATATCTGAGCCTCTTAGTAGTTGATCTGATTTCAGAGAACCCAAATGATGATTCATTGGATAGGAGGGTTCGGAAACTATTGTATTTTCTTTGAATATCCTTCCTTGCCTTTGGAAAAACTTTGTCTCGGGTGTTGCTTGGTAAGAATTGCCTTTGAAAAGCATTCCTCCCTAAAATATCTGCCAAACAAATCTAGGCAAGTTGATTTTTATCCACACTATGACCATCATTTATGTGCAGAAAAATATAAAAAATTCCAATATTTCATTAAAACAGGCCAATATTAGCCTGCAAGTTGAAATATTCCACATTAATCCTCAACTACTTCCAACGTGTGCAGCCGTTCAGCCCAGCCCAGCCCCCCCCCTCCCCAAAGGTCCAATAATGACTGCAGATCAATGTGACTAATGTCTCCTTTCACCACTTAGGCAAATATTAGTCCGGTGGCAGCAGTTAAAGTGCAATTATACCTCCCCTCGCCCCTTTTGTTTTCTCATTCAACACAGTGCATCGGCCACGCCAAATAAGCCACCACAGTCTTAAGACCAGAGGATGTTGTCCCAATGAGACCCAAGACCCACTCTACTCTTACTGATAAAACACAGCCACAATCACCAAATCTCAAACCCCACGAAACAACTCTTTTTCTCTCTCGCTCTCTCTCTCTTTCTCTCTCTCTCCTTCTCTCTCTCTGCGAAGACAAAGAGCGATTATGAAGGATGGAGCAGAAGAAGAGAGGGGGCTGGCTATGAGTGTCCTGTTCCATTTTTCTCCCTGCCCAGAAAAAAAAAACATTTTGAAGGCCGGTTTATTCAAGATGTCACAGCTGTGTGCGTCTTAGTCGGAGCGTTCAGGAGGGTCACGGCTTTGTGACTCTCTCTCCCTGTGTGTGTGTGTGTGTGTGTGTGTGTGTGTGTGTGTGTGTGTGTGTGTGTGTGTGTGTGTGTGTGTGTGTGTGTGTGTGTGTGTGTGTGTGTGTGTGTGTGTGTCAGGGCAATTCTTAAGGCAGTAATGCAGTGGGCGATGACAGATCACTTCATTCACGCAAGACGAGGGCAATTACTTCAACCATGACAGATTGCCTCAGCAGAACTGAGTTTAGGATAAAAACCCCTCACTCACTCTCTCTCTCTCTCTCTCTCTCTCTCTCTCTCTCTCTCTCTTTCTCTGTCTGTCTCTCTCCCCATGCTCCCTTTCTCACTCCCTCTCTCGCTCTCTATATCTCCCTCACCCCTCTCTCTCTCCCCTCCCCACCCGCTCAATAAGGAATCTTATGGTTTTCCCGGCTAATGACTTCCTCCTCACTGTTACACCATTGTGTGTGTGTGTGTGTGTGCACACGCGCGTGTGTGTTTGTGTTTGAGTGTGTGTGTGTGTGTGTGTGTGTGTGTGTGTGTGTGTGTGTGTATGTGTGTGTGTGTGTGTGTGTGTGTGTGTGTGTGTGTGTAGTGAGTAGGGGGTGACAGTACCATCTGTCTGGCTGCTGTAGCCCTTGCCCCTGCCCAGCTGGTGGGCACTGAGTAATGGGAGAGGACTTCCTCATCTCGGCCCCCTGAGACACACACACACATTAGTATGCAACACCTACTGTCAGAGTGAGCCAGAGAATAAGAGACCGAGAAAGGGAGAGAGGGAGGGAGACAGAGAGAGAGAGAGGGAGAGAGAGAGAGAGAGTTTTTTTTATTCTGTGTGAGCATTGAAACCTGAGCAACTCGGGGTGTCAGGCGTTGAACCACTGAATGCTCCGAGTCTTGAGAAATTGGCACATACAGCAGCACTTTCTGCGCGCCAGTCTGCCTGTGAGTGACAGTTTGAGGAATGTAGGTGAGCGTATAAACCGCTGGATGGCTTATTGAATGGGAGGTGGTGGGGAGGAAGAGAGAAACTGAGAAAGGGGGCGGTGATATGATGTAACTGCAAGAGAAGAATGTGTGATTTGAATTATTTCATTTCACAAATGAAAACCAAATGTGAGCCGTCGCCATGTGTGTACTGTCTAAAAAAACCCACATGCCCAAATTTGAATTTGTCACACGCAAAATTCTGTTGATCAAGCATGATCTAAATTAATTTTATATATTAAGCGTAAAGTATAATATAGCTACCCACAAAAATAAATTAAGGAAAAATTATTAAAGAAACTTAAGTTTGTCTAACATTTCACAAGTGGAATATGCCTGTTATATGTGAATTTGCACGTGAAATAATATTTCCATTATTTTCTTTGTTACTTAATCAGTACTGTCATGTAATGAAATAGAAATAAAGTAACATACACTCCTGAGTCTATCATACACTACTGAGTTAGATGGTGAAACATGGTGGGAGCAGGTATATGGATGTTTCTTCATATGCCTGAGGTATTAGTCATGTTCTGAGTAATAACTGACTTGACTGATCCCCATCCCAATTTCCCAGAAACCAAAGGTGACTTCTTTTCCACATTTCTCGTCTTATTCTGACCAGATGTTACAAACAGTAATACAAATGTAAGAAGTACAACTTCAAAGCAGACAAGTAGCAACTCCTTACATATGGGATGCTAACTTCAGCATTTCTTCTTACTTAATAGTTAAATAGTTATTATATCATCAAAATGTATTTAAATTAAAGGGCAAGTGCACCAATGTTGTTGTTTCTGTTGTTGTGCATTAAGCCCACGTCTAAACTATAAAAACACACTGAGAGAAACGTAAATCTATAGGAAACATTTTCAATCAACTTTTTTTTGCCAAGAAACAAAATGTTTATCCAGAATAAAACTGCATCACCTCAAAATGAAGCATGATCCAACTTGTACGGTTGCATTTCGACACTCACAGCCCTTGGTCAAGGTTAGGGAAAGTTTCTGGTGTGTCAAAAGTACTTTAGTTGCTTTCTGGTATATGAAAATAACTTCTTAGATTATATACAGTGTTGGATGAATTAACCCTGACGACGTCATCATGGGCCTGTGTTACAAACTGTGGGCGTGAACTCTTAACACTTCCCCAAATTTTTCCAACATGCAACACAAAATCATTTGCGTACCACTTTATCTTTCTGCCAGTTGAATAATTAAGTAATTGACTATTGACCAATTGATTATTTCACCACAACAAAATAGCTTCAGATTAGGTCAATTGTCCTTTCCTGTAAATTTACAATATTGTTTAATTTCATTCTTAAATCTTCTTACATTTATGAAAAGGATTATCGAGCTTACTCCCTCAACTGTGATTGCAGTGCTGCCTTTGAGCAAGGCACTGAACCTCCAGCTGGGTTGTAGTGGGCAGCTCGTAGTGCAATTGTATATATTTTAAATAGGACACTGCAGAGCTATAGCAGATATTAGGGTAAAAGAAAGAAGAAAAAAAAGAGTTGGAATTAAATATGTTGGTTTGGCATTTGTCATGAGCCATCCTGAATTAGACTCCTCCAACATGGCTGATTAATGATGTTTCTTTATCTCCACGCTGGCTTCAGGCACATGGGTTTGGATCCACAGTGTGTTGGCCCACAGAGTGTGACACTATCCCACACTGTGGCAATAAAAACCTCCTCTTTCTAAATCTATCTCTCTCTGTTTCTCATTCCCTTCCTCTCACTCCGTCCAGCTCTGTCCGTCTATCTCTCTTTCTCCTCCATCCCTTTTTTGTCTCTCTCTCTCTCTCTCTCTGTGTGTCTAACCCCCCTCTCTCTCTCGGTCTCTGTTTCGTTCTCCTTTCAAGCGTGGAATCATTTAATTATCGCCTATAGCTTTTTTGGCAGGCTGTTGAATGCCCACCTCTCAAAGCCTGGAGGAAACAATTTACCCTGGGATATCACACACACACACACACACACACACACACACACACACATGCACGCGCTCTCCCTCACACACACTTCAAGGAGAGGATTTATTACAGCAGGTCCATCCGCAGTTCACAGAAATCCATCACCAATCCCAGATTGAAGAAATATTCTCTGGAAAAAAATCAGATATTAGAGGGACGGAAAAAAAAAATATTTTGGCATTCCTCGGATCCTGCAAAAATTTTTGCATATGTCCATAATGTATTATTTTCACAGATAAGAGTAGCGTTTGAGGTAACAGTTTGCACGTGTGTGTGTGTGTGGGTGTGTGTGTGTGTGTGTGTGTGTGTGTGTGTGTGTGTGTGTGTGTGTGTGTGTGTGTGACTACTGCCTGTGAGGTAATGATTAAATGTCGTAAAGCATTTAGAGCGTTTAACTCCCCATTATAGTAACAGTAGGAGGTGATTCATTTAGGACTCTCGCCTACTTGTGCATGTGTGTGTGTGATTGTATGTGTGTGTGTGGGTGTGTGTTTTTAGCGGCAATTGGGATTCTGTGTGTGTGTGTGTGTGTGTGTGTGTGTGTGTGTGTGTGTGTGTGTGTGTGTGTGTGTGTGTGTGTGTGTGTGTGCGTGCGTGCGTCCATGTGCGTGCGTGTGTCAATTGGACCCCTATATGTGATGAAGAAAACCCATCCCTATGGAGCTGGGGGGGGGAAGAGAAGGCGAACAAAACACAGCAGGCTAAAAGACAGGAGAAGAGGGGTAAAAACAACCGGGATCCATTGAGAAGAAAATTAATGGCCCATCTCATATTGTCAGCATTGTTATTGTATAAGGGGCTCTGGAGGGCGGGGAACCCTTTAAAAATGATGTCTGTGGTGAAAAAGAGCACTAAAATACGGAGACAAGGCAAAGAGTGGGGATGAAAGGCGAGGGCTGTAAATTTTCGACAGAGCTCCTCAGTTCATTACAGGGTGATCAGAGGCAATGCAGGGCCAGACAAAGGGCCTCAGTGTTGTAAGCCAGCAACGTCGGTGCTACACCGGGGTCAGCCCTTTAACTCGCGGGGCAATGAATAACCGGGCTTTCAGCCGCCACAATGGCAGGCCAGCTTTCCCTCAGCTCCGGGTAGGACCTGCCTATTGTCCAGCAGTTGAACCGGGGAAGTCACCAATCTGTAAGAACGCTGAGAAGTTAAAAAGACACGACGAATGAGTGGAGAGCGAAAGGAGCGGCAGAGATTTAGGAGAGAGAGAGAGAGAGGGAGGGAGTGTGTGTGTGTGTGTGTGTGTGTGTATGTGTCTCTCTGTGTCTGTGTGTGTGTGTGTGTGTGTGTGTCTCTCTGTGTATGTGTGTGTGTGTGTTTGAGCGGCAAACCTGGAGGTCAAGAGTACTCTATCATCACCGTGCCATTAAAGATTAAAGTGCGTATAGGGGGCCCACAAGAATTCAGTGGCCTCCAGTGTGTGTGTGTGTGTGCAACGGTTTCTTTTACAGGTAACTGCTCTAAGTCTGGACTGTCTGAAACAATCCAAGAAAATTAGATACCCCCGTCCTCCCTCCTCCCTCCCTTCTTTGGCACAGGCACTTTTTATGATGCAACTGCCCCACTGTACCACATTAAAACATACGAGGAGTCATTCTGTTGTCAGCAAAGTGAATCTTGTCTCCTCGTTTAAGAGAACATACAGCACAGTAAGTCACAGTTAGTAAAACGTTCGGATTGTTGAGGGACAGATAGACTGACCTTACAGTTGCACTCCACTGATTGAATTCATAAAGTATATGCCGCACAGAGCCAGAAAATTATTTAGTTTAAGGCTTTTGAGGAAAATGCATTTTCATTTCAGGCTATTTCTTTCTTGTTGCAATTTTCGTCATGCATTTTTAATGAATTAAGCATTTCTTACCATCTTTGTTATGTACAGCGGCCATCGCTGTTTCAGTGGTTACTTTAATAATCCAAAAAAATGTTTTAAATGTATTTCTGTTGTTAAAAAAAAGAATGAAGAGGTATAGTCAAACAATATACAGTATATATTGTGTTGTTATTGACACCACTGAGCCTGTGTAAGGAGTCACGCAGTCTTGCTGTGGCTATGGAGGAGCTTTCTAACATCTGAGAAAACAACCCTGGTCATGTCTTAGGGGTGGTCCTCCTTGGAGGCTGGGAGGCTATACTATACATTTATAACAAAAAGCCTACATTAAACTGCAGGAGTGGAGCTTTAATACAGGGGCATTCACACACACACACACACACACACACACACACACACACAAACACACACACACACACACAAACAAACACACACAAGACGGTATTGAGTCGTATTATGGGAAATGAAGGACCCAGAGTTTCTTGAGCTTGACCTATTCTATGCTGCACTGATGGATTTGAACTTTTTCAATTCACCCAACTTTGCGGAAGTGCAATACTAAATCACTGGAGTGCCCCTTTAAAAGCAAGCTCTTGGGTTGCGCTATGGAGCAGTTACTTCATGAGTGGCTCCCCATTTTGCACAGTCACTTACTAGGATGGCTACAGGTGATTACATACATTCCTGCCAATGGTTTCACACTATTTCACTGATGAACAGGTGGAGGTGATGCACTAAGAAACACTGCAGTGTGCAAACAAAGACAGGTAAGAGGAAGACTGCTTAATTTAAATACATGTATAACAACAATACATATTGTATTTTAAAAAGTTTAAGGGACAATCCGAAAAATTATTTTATGCTTTTAGGGCTATTAATAATAATAATAGTCTTTTAGTGACTTGATGTGGATGCTATTGGTGTTGTTCCAAAAGTTGCAGCAGTGAGATTCACTTTTTCTCCAGTTCAGTTACACATTTGTGAGTGGTCTGAGATGTAGCTGTTGATGAAAACCCAAATTAAAAAACTGAAATCCTTCAAGTTGTTTCAAGCTGTTTGATAAAAGAAGTGGAAATACTAGAAAAGACACAATGCAAAAAGAAAGAAAAAAATGTCTCATATAGGCCGAATAAAATCCATTGTTGCCAATAAATTTTTTCGTGCTATTGAACTCACATATGTATCTTGTGGTAGCATTTGTATGCAGCATTAGGGTTGGTTCTATGCGGTACAGGTCATTTGATTATTCTATTACTGGCTGTTCGCTTTCTGTTGCAAACTCACTCAAATATGGAAATGAAGCTAACAGACCTGTCACTGCAGAGCTCCCTTTGAACCTGCACAACAGAGTCACACACAGTCTCCCTCAACTCCATATCACCATCTCTGTGTGCGCTGATGAACAGCTGCCCGCTGATGATTAACTGTCATCCACATAATGATATTTACAGTATCTCGGGCAGCCAACCCACACACACTACGCATAGACTTCAATACATTTAATGCAAAAGGGCTCTTTCATACACACAGCCCTCACTGATTGATTGACTGCTCACTGCGGCGTTACCTTTTCAGCACCTGTTTAAAAAAAGGCATCTCTACAAACCCAAAGTCTCAAAAAATCTATTATTTTTTGCCAACAGCTGTGAGATCATTTAATTTGTTTCCTATGCAAATCAAGTCATGTGTGGGATACCACCTGAAAAAATCTTGATGGCGGAAAAACATTTGACGGACGGTTGGGTGCACACACGCACAATTACCCAGCAACCCCCCTCCGAACCTCAGGGGTGGAGGGATATAAAAAAATGATTGCTTAAGCTGGGTTTCACTCACACACGCACACACACACACACACAGACACACACACGCAGACAAAGCAGCTGTCTGAGGCAAGGCAGGGTCAAACGATGGTTAATTAGTCCCGTCACCTGCTCGGGTCATCACACCTTCAGCTCTGCTCGGCTGAATATATAATCCTGCAATATTAACACTGTCACGTTGGGCTAGGGGGTGTGAGGAGTGAACCTGTTGTTGGTATAATACATTACATCCCGCTGTCTCGCCTCCCCTGACACACACACACACACACACCCAAGTCACACACACACACACACACACACGCTTAAACACACTCTCTCCTCTGCTTCCCCTGGCTGACTGAAGGGGCCACCATAAGCTGTCACTTTGCACTAATGACTGCTCCAACGATGTGTGTGACAGGTCTCCTCTACTTCGTCTATATTCTCGCAGGCAGCAGCATCACACGTGATTCCCCCCCCTCCCCTCACCACCCTCCTCCTCTCCCTATATCTGTTGCTGCTCTGTAAATGATATCAAATGTGAACCGCCGCAGTGGTCTGTCAAACCGTGAACCACCGGTATTTGAAATCGACTCTGTGAAAATGCGTCTCATTAGCTTCGACGTGTCTGTAAAAATTCCCAGCAATGGGTGCTAATGATGCATTGAGAGAGAGAGAGAGTGTTATTATCATGGTTGTTGTTGGGGAGGGGGGAAAAAAGGTAGATTTGGGCATCAAAGCGAATGCCAGGAGGGAGGCTGTTTATAGTGTTTGTTTTTTTTTTCTCAAGGAGAGTCTCCCTCCGTATGGAAAACAGGGCAGGTGCTTCACGGAAAGCATGGAGGGATCGGGTGTGTGTGTGTGGGTGGGGGGGAGCGCGGGGAATGATTTCCCATCTGCCTGTTCCGCAGAGAGATAAGGGGACCGTCTTTATCCGAGGTGGAGCGCATCTCCCTGCACTGGGAACCCTTTTAATGGGGCGGAAAACCTGCCTTCCGCCCCTCAAATCCACCTTGGAATTCCCATTCTCAACAGCCTGTGACTAGACCTGTCTTTTTCCAGAGGGACAGTTTTTTCCCATCCACTTTTTTGCTACTTTTTTAGATTCTTTATATCCGTATCACATGAATTAATTTTCCTATAGATGCAAAAAAAAAAAAAAAAAGGGCATTCTAGTTTATATTTATTTTGATGCAGACAAATATCATAGTAAATCTGGCCTGGAGATTGCTTACACTTGAGCACACAGACACACACACATACACGAGCACACACTCACACTCACAAGGGGATAGAGGGCTGGATAAACGCCAGCCAAGCCTCATTAGCTTCTTGCTGCTTTTCTGGAAAGACAGGCAGAGCGAGACAGAGCGGGGGGTACAGGGGGAGGAGGGGGTTAGATAAGCAGAGGGGAGTTGAAAGAGAGAGTGAGAGGAGGCAGCAGGAGAGGGAAAAAAGCAGGTTTGTGAGGGGCAGAGCCCAGCACGCTGACCTGTTGGATTAAGACTATTAGAAACCCATCTGGGGCTGCTTGACCACTTCACTGGGTGGATCCTCCCCCAGCAGCCGCTCAGATGACCCCCACTGACACAACGCACCCCTGGGAGACTATCACACACACACACACACACACACACACACACACACACACACACACACACACACACACACACACACACACACACACACACACACACACACACACACACACACACACACACATTATACACCGCTTCTCTGATGGGACGGATGAAATGCTTCATGTCTGTTCCTGAAATGCTGCGCGTGACAGATGGGAGAGATGACTGGTGTGTCAAATGTATGGCTGAATTTACTATTCCATAACCCCGGGGTGTTAATAGACTTAACCCACAAAATGTGGTCAAATGAACTCACCTTAGACATTTACATTAGTCTTAAACATTGTAGATATGCCCTGATAATGCAAGGTGAATTTCCACAAGATTTCAGTTGCCAAATGTAAAAACAGGTATAACATTTCCTAAAAAGTTTATTTTTCCGATGGCAATTTCAATAGAATTTGATCGACCTAAAGAAGTTGAGGTGTCAGTTGAAATAAATGAACTGAAAGGGTTTGGGGATGGCTGTAAGTGAGCTGTAAAAGCACAAGGAGTAGATTTGAACCCACAAAGTAGTAGACAGTCCTATTGTGAATATGTAGCCCTGTTGATGTTATAATTAATAATAATAATTCATTTTATTTGAGGGCGCCTTTCATAGCACTCAAGGTCACCTTACAGGGCAGTGTTTAAAAAACAAGATCAACAATCATAAAAAAACACAAGAACAAGATACATTGAAACAATTTACCCAAGTGGGGTGAAATGGGTGGGAGACAAGGAACTAGATGGAATATGTCAGTTTAAAAAGATGCGTTTTTAGACGGGACTTAAAAGTGGAGAGAGTGTCAGAGTTACGGATGTCAGGTGGGAGGGTGTTCCAGAGGTGGTGGGCAGATCGGCTGAATGCCCTGGACCCCATGGTGACCAGGCGGGCGGGTGGTACAGTGAGTTGAATGGAAGAGGAGGACCGGAGAGTGCGGGTGGGTGTGGTGGTGTGCAGGAGTTCACAGATGTATGGAGGGGCGAGGTTGTGGAGGGCCTTGAAGGTGAGGAGCAGAATCTTGAAATCGATGCGGGTTTTGACCGGGAGCCAGTGAAGCTGCTGAAGGACAGGAGTGATGTGATTAATGGAGGGGGTTCTGGTGATGATGCGAGCAGCAGAGTTCTGGACCAGTTGAAGATCACGGATGGACTTGAGGGGGAGACCAAAGAGGAGGGAGTTACAGTAATCAATGCGGGAAGTGACCAGGGTGTGAACAAGGATGGCTGTGCTATGGGTTGTGAGGGATGGGCGGAGGCGG
Source organism: Ammodytes marinus (assembly GCF_949987685.1). Lineage (NCBI taxonomy): Eukaryota > Metazoa > Chordata > Actinopteri > Uranoscopiformes > Ammodytidae > Ammodytes > Ammodytes marinus. Next base: position 20,292,386 of record NC_137221.1, read on the forward strand.
TTGATGTTGTGTAGATGGTAATAGGCAGACCTGGTGATGTTATTGATGTGTGCTTGGAATGATAGTGTGCTGTCGAGGATGACACCCAGACTCTTAACCTGAGGGGAGGGGGAGACTGAAGTGTTATCAATAGTGATGGAAAAACTGTCAGGTTTTGTCTGGGTTGATTTGGTGCCGATGAGGAGAACTTCTGTTTTATTGCTGTCGAGTTTGAGAAAGTTGCAGTTGAACCAGATTTTAATTTCAGAGATGCAATCAGTAAGAGAAGTGGGCGGGAGAGTGGACGAGGGCTTGGTGGAGAGGTAGAGCTGGGTGTCATCAGCATAGCAGTGGAAATGAATGTCAAATTTGCGGAAGATATTGCCGAGGGGAAGGAGGTAAATGATGAAGAGTAGGGGCCCCAGGACAGAACCCTGGGGAACACCTAAGGTGACGGGGGAGGGGATGGATTTAAAAGACTTTAGTTGGACAAATTGAGTACGGCCAGAAAAATAAGATGTGAACCAATCTAACGGAGTGTTGGTGATGCCAATGGAGGATAGTCTGTTGAGGAGCATGGTGTGACAGATGGTATCAAAGGCTGCACTCAGGTCCAGGAGGATGAGGATGGTGAGTAGTCCAGAATCAGCTGCCATAAGGAGGTCGTTGGTGATTTTGACAAGTGCTGTTTCAGTGCTATGGAGTGGGCGGAATCCGGACTGGAACTGTTCATAAAGGCAATTGTCAGATAGGTGAAAATGGAGTTGGGAGGCAACTGTCTTTTCCAGGATTTTGGAGATGAAGGGTAGATTGGATAGGACATCCATTGTGCGTGTGTAACGTGCATTGTGCGTGTGTGTAATTTAAATACTCTACTCTAGAGAGTTCATTTCTTACGTGGACGGAAGGAATTAAAACTACAGTTTTGACACTTGAGCTTGCACTCAGAAGTGTGTTGCCATCCTGTCTTATTTAACCTCCTCTGTCAGAGTGTAAACTGCTCCACTAAAGAGCAAACGTTTGCAGTTGATGGAAAAAAATTACCTTTGAATAAACTGTGTGAACTTAATTGTCCAGTGAGCAACTGAGCCAGCTCACTCTCTACCTGACAATTAGCTAGCTTGCTAGTTCAGTGAGCTGTTTCCCTCCCCCTTAACTGAATGAAATTGAGTCAACCGTTCCGTCCAGAGGAAATAGAGATTTATTGTGACTGGCTATAGCGATAGCGTCTTATTGGCGGTACACCCGTTGATGCATTTTAACAACTAGCCCTGTTAGTATCGACTTTATGTTACCAATCTTTTGGAAAACACATATTTATATGTTAAACATATGTAGGTTATTATTTATATTCAACATATTATTTTTTTAGGCCAGAGGAGGAATTATGCTGTTCGCCTTTCTGGTGTGAAGAGGCGAGTCCAGATTAGGTTTAGCGATATGACGTCGAGATAAGGTCAGCGATACCGTAGGCTAGACATATTGAACCAGGCTAAAAGTTGTTTTGTAATGTAAAAAGCTAGGGTTGAACAATGTAAATAACTGTAAAAAAAAGTAATGTATCAATTAGTTCCATAATGATAATATGACAATAGGATACATCTGTGACTAGTCTAGCAAGTTTAGATTCAGAATATTCAATTACTGAAACATGAGAAACCTTGGATCCATTCAAAGTTCAGTGTTGGTTATTATAAAAGACTTCAATGGGCCGACCCCGTCACAAACTATTAATGATAAAGACATTAACATGTCAGTTTGATGGCAGCACTCATTCTCAGATGTTGAGATTGATCTGAAAAGACAATTCTTTGCAATCTTTGTTTTCCAAAAAAAAAGCATAATAAATTTAATATGGACTCCCAATTCCTCGCCCTTCCTCTCTGTTCACGTTTCTCTCTCTCTCTCTCTCTCTCTCTCTCTTTCTTCCCACTCTCATCTCATTAGCCCATCCTCATGTGTCTCAGAAGGGCTACCACTACCATCCCTTTTTTGGGGGGAAACTATTGTGGGTGGTTCCTTTGGTTCGAGGTCATATTCGACGGCTGTGAAATATTTCCGCTGGCTTCAGAGTCGCGAAGAGCGTCGCTACACAAGATTATGAGCTATGGGGCTCCGCGCAGACAGGCGAGCTCCCAGCTGAATCACTCCACATCAAACCCTTCAATCACTCACCATTTACTGGGCTAAGCACAGATGAGAGGGCTCCCCGCTGCGCCACACGCACACGCACACGCACACACACACACACACACACACACACACACACACACACACACACACACACACACACACACACTTGTGTACACACAAACTTGCTGCACAACTGCTCGTGCACAAGAGTACAAAATTGAGGATGCAGATATGTACTTGTACACAGACACTCACGGGAAAGCACATGCACGCACACAGACACACACAGTTAGATGAAATGAGCAGCCCTTTAAATATGCACCATGTCTTTGAAGACGGAAAATCAAATGCAAAAGGGAAATATTTATTAGGTTGATATCACTGTTTCTGTGTGAAAGTCTAGCCTATATTACAGTAGTGAAAGTAGTGCGAACGAGTGTGTGTGTGTGTGTGTGTGTGTGTGTGTGTGTGTGTGTGTGTGTGTGTGTGTGTGTGTGTGTGTGTGTGTGTGTGTGTGTGTCTGTGTGCACGCGCTTCCCAATGGTGTGTCACCATAGGGACGAGGTGATTAGTGATATCTATCCAGCAAATCATGTGTGAGCGCATCATTACCATAACTCTCTCTCTCTCTCTCTCTATCCCCCCTCCCCTCCTCTCCTCCTCTCATCTGGGTCTCTCTCTGGGGTGCGTTGGCTCCCAGCGCTCCTTAAGTGTTTTAACGTGTTAATAATCATTAGGCACTGTGCAGTCAAGTGGGAGAGGAGGGGAGAGGGTGGTTTTGGTTTTGGCGGTGGTGAGGGGTGGAGGGGGGGGGGGTGAGCAGCAATGATCGGCTGACCTGTGACCTTTGACCCCCAGCGACTCAGTCTCCCCCCTCTGTGTTGAGTGGCTGCCCTCTCATCTTGGGGGTCCATCAGGGACCTATTAAGGGGCTGTCTCACACTCCGCCACCTCACTTAACTCTGGCCTTGTCAATATGCTGCAGCATGTGTGTGTGTGTGTGTGTGTGTGTGTGTGTGTGTGTGTGTGTGTGTGTGTGTGTGTGTGTGTGTGTGTGTGTGTGTGTGTGTGTGTGTGTGTGTGTGTGTGTGTGTGTGTGCGTGTGTGTGTGTGAGGGACAGAGAGAGAGAGAGAGAGAGACACACACACACAGTTTGTGTTTATATTCACCTCCCTGTCTAGGAAGCCAGCCCCACTCCCCACACACATACACACACTCCCCCTCCATCCCTCCCTATTCTGTCGATCACACTTATTTTTCCCCTCATTTTTCTCTCTCTCTCTCTCTGTATTTCTCTGTGTCTCGCCCCTCTCTCTCTCTCACTGCTGCGTCTGTCTTTGGAGATGCTAATTCCCAGTCCAGGGAGACTAGATGAAACAGAGCTGAGTTTCTCTCATTAGCTGACACAGATGCCGAGGCGTGTGGACCTGAATAACAACACTCTGGCAGGCTGCTGCCTCCTCTTCTCCTCTTCCCTTTTCCACATGCTCTGTTGACGCGATCTCACATTCCAGCCATATTCCCCACAAACCAAAAGAGTGTGTGTGTGTGTGTGTGTGTGTGTGTGTGTGTGTGTTTGTTTGAGTTTTTGCGAGTGTGTGTGTGTGTGTGTGTGTTTGTGCCTGTGTGTGTCCGTCTGTTTGCTTATCTGTATTGCAAGTTTTCCTGAAGAGTTGCGTGTGCTGTTTTATCTTTTTTTTTTTAAAGGTATGTGAGATTTCTTCAGGGAGTCTACCTCATATTGTAATGCACCTGGTGCCGCTGTTTAACTCCAACAAGTCATTTTACTTTTATCATGAGATATCAGCACCAGAACAATCATTAGTAACTGTGAATTGGAAATATTTAAATTGTCAACCTTTATGCAAAGCCGAAAAAAACTTAATAACACATAACTGTATGCCTCATACGTTTTGGTGTAGTTTCCCATTCTTCATTCTGAAAGTAGATTAAACTCCTGGGCGGCCAGATATTAGAGTTTCTCTTACACCTTTCCATGTGTCACTGTACATACATGTCGTCTTTCTCCTTGCCTTCGGCTTGTTTGTCTAAATGTTATTTGGAGATTGTATTCTTCACTTGAGATGTAAATGCTTCTATAAAGCATCTTTACAGTAGTTGATTGCATCAGTCC
>NC_137221.1:20301632-20331632 GCF_949987685.1 Ammodytes marinus
TTTGTATGGATTCAAGGGGTGCATTATGAAGCTGTAATGGCTACTCTCTGTGATACTATAACAACGGATAATGATGGCTCCTCGGCTGCAGACATTCCAGCAGGTGTGTGTGTGGTGTGTGTGTGTGTGTGTGTGTGTGTGTGTGTGTGTGTGTGTGTTGGTGTGTGTGTGTGTGTGTCTGTGTGTCTCTCTCTCTCTCTCTCTCTCTCTCTCTCTCTCAGTTTATCCTTCAAACACACTCTCTCTCTCACACACACACACACACACACACACACACACACACACACACGCACACACGCACACACACCCCAGGAAGCAAATGTTACTCCTCAATTATTCAGCCGCTTTAAATGGCAATCTGCACCGAGGAAGGGTGGAGAGAGCCCGGTCGACTGCCACACTTTATCTTACACACATCACATAGAAAAATACATGTATATAATGTATACCAAACTGTAGGCTATTTTAGCTTCTTTTTCTTTTTTTTTTTAAATCTGACTTTCACCCTGGGATCAAACAGTCAAAGCTCAACCATAAACAACACGCAGCAGCAGCACATATTTAAACAGGGGACGAGGCCTACGTGCTGTGTCATTAGATTGTCACTATTTGATTTAAGGAAGCATATTGAACACATTTAGGAAGACACCGGCGTCAGCACATTTCCTGTGGGGACGGCAGTAGTAGTCGTCGGGCGCCTGCTACCCTCACATGTTACTGATTGAGAAAAAGAGCGTTTCATATTCCTACCGTATGCATTCTTTTGTTCAACACCACATGTTTATTTAGGATGATAAACAATCAAACCCAGGCGACGCCGAGGCATCAACAGATGAATAGCGATGAGGTCAGGGTAAATATTAGTCATGCGCTGATAGCAGAGATGATGAATAGCTGCACACACACACACACACACATACACACACACACACACACACACACACACACACGCACACACACATACACACGTTCACTCGGCGCTCGGTGGCTGGGATCAGTTTGTGGCCAGCACAGCTTTGGAGTCTGTGGCGACAGTGTCAGCAGCGTTGAGAGGAAAGATGAATTGTTTTGACTTTTTGAACATTTAAATCTTGTTTTTTTCTAAATGTGCTTCATTCATGTTTTTTTTATTTTCCGAATATCACCTTTAAAAAAAAAAAAAAATCAGGTTAATTGTATGTGCTGTTGCTCTGAGCAGATTTTTTTTTGCTTAATTTTCTGGCTGAAAAACGTCACTCAATGCTACATCAAACAATGTGTGATCATCCTCCAGTAAGAGCAGCTGTATGATTTACTTTTTATTCTATTTTTTCAACTACCTCTAATTAATTGCTGACCTTTGAGAAGAGCGTTGACCTTTTCCACAAAGTACCCATTTTATTAAAAGATATAATTCATAAATACTTAAAAACGTTGAACAATTTATTTATTAATGCATTGGTAATTATCCATAAATAAGGACATATCAAAGCCACTCTAAACGACCTGGTGACCCAAAAGCTATTCACTGAACAAATGACGTATTACTGATTTAATGTTTTAGAAATGCATAAGACTGTCAATATTAAATAATTGCGTTGTTGTCAATACGTCTGCAACTATGCGTTACTCAGATGCTTTCCAATTTCCCTATCCTCTGTGTGGCTCTCAGCTCCAACGCCATTGGTTTAAAACATAAATCTATTTTTAAAAAGGGGCAATGTTTTTTATACTGAAAAAAATTTAATTAGGCACTACTTTTCCTAAAAGACCTGGTCACTGTAGTATAATGCAAATTTTCACTCAACGGTGCATTTGTTTGGGACTATTTTCAACTGTGGATTTATACACGTTTTTGATGATGGGTGTGTGGAGATTGATAACAAGTGTGACAGTGTGGTTCTGTGGCACAGTGGGAAAAGCTCTGTCAGGTATATCCTGTATGGTAGAATCAATTCAATACAAATCTACCTAATAATAAAACACGAAACATAGGAAGCGGTAGAGAAAAAAAAATCCAATGGCAGCACCATTGTCAGACTATTATGCAGCGCAGCAGAGAAGCCCAACATGAGGAGAGCATTTTAAGAGAGTGCAGGTCCAGGCTCTGCTGTGGTAAAGGTGAAAAAAGGTTGCATTCAGGGTGGGGCACTGCAGCACCTGGTTAACTGGCCTACCGTGCCTCTCTTTGTATTTAATACAGCGGTGATGGGATAATCCACCCACTTCTACACGATAAAGATGTCTCTATCCTCTGGCCCTTATCACACACACACACATATATATACACACACACACACATATATACACACACACATACATGCAGAGGGGACATCTAAGGCACAGTCTGTGTATTTGAGGTACCAATCTCCTAGGAGCAGCTGTAGCCTACAGCCTATATGGAGATGGAGGGGACCCGGGTCACCCTGACCCCGTCACCCCGCACACACTGCACAGTTCTTGCCCCGAACAAGAGGCAAAGGCTGGGGGGGGTGGGGGGGAGGGGGCCTTCACTTCACTGGAGCTATACTTCAAACAGCAGCTCACTATAGAGACTTAGAGAGCATTATCTAGATCTAGGTGTCTGCACACAGAGATGGTGAAGCGGCTCAGTCCACCACTGAGTAGGAGGTGGGAATAAAAATATAAAAAAACGATGGTTGTTGGAGGCTGCTGAGCTCATATAATGTGCTTACAATGCAAGACTCTGCTACATGATTGGTTTTAAGTGTGCCAAATGAAGCATACTTACATTGAAGGAAGACCAAAATATGATGTCATAGATTTTTTTTTATATTCACAGCTTTAAATAATTTAAGAAATAAGAGCATGATTTTATCTATCTCGTAGAGTCCCTTTGTTTTTCTGTTTTTTAATTAATTAAAGACCCCATTTACCATAAACACTTTAAATTACTAACAGGAGATGTATCAACTCGAGCCTTCTCCTCTCCTCTCCTCCGTGGTGTTTGTTTTCTCATTGGCTTAGCATGAGAGAATCAATTTCATTTTAACCAATTTTCCCTCCTGCCGCTGCGAGACACTTCTCATTTTTTGTTACATTTTCTAAAACAAGCACAGCACCATCCTTCCAAGTTATGTTTGTTAAAAAAAGAAACATGCATTGTCTTTTGAAGATTTGACACATAGTATTATTCAGTCTAGAGTCTGCTATTCTTCACAATGACCTTTTTATTTCATATTAATAATTCTGATGACTCAAAATAACACTGTGATATTTTTTACCGTAATGCTTCTTTTTTTAATTCAATTAATTTATTACATCACTTACTGAAATTTGAGCTCATATTGCAAAACAAATTAAACAAAATCTTCCCAATTTGTAAAAATATTGTTAAAAATTGTTTTATTATTTCCTATTGATTACAGTGAAAGATGTCCGGATGATACAAAAACTCCAATCAGTGATGATCTGTTTTCAACTTTTTATTTAATTTGTCGCTATCAATGTCGTTGACTCAAAGAGGACACTCTAATAAGTCTTAATATCAGTATAAGCGGATTATGTATTCAATTGGATTTACCACCTTTCCCAATAATCAGTATCATTCAAGCTATTCCCATGACACAAAATGATTTAAATGCACCATTGTTGTGTGAAAGTGTATTCAATCAGTGCCCAATAAAACAGTTAAAAGTTGCCTATGCACCCCGGTGATCACTTTAGATTTGATGATCCAGTGTTGGTGAAGTGGTGGGGGAGAGGCTCTAATGCTAGCAGCAGGCGCGATGGTATCATTGTACCTGCTCACAGCTCCAGCTAGTGCGTATCACAGCACAGCGCTGACTGTTGATTAGAGAGCTCTGCAGTAGGGATGCTCATTAATCACCTCACCACTGATAATCTCATTTAGTGCCGCCAAATTACCTCGGGCTATCGCATGTGTGTCTTGTGTCTCGTGTGTGTGTGTGTGTGTGTGTGTGAGAGAGAGAGAGAGAGAGAGAGAGAGAGAGAGAGAGAGAGAGAGAGAGAGTGGGTGTGTACACATTCACCCCTAATTATGACCCATTACTGGCAGTCAACACCCCCTCTACTCTTGCTCTCATTCTCACCATCAGCACTTCCACGTTCAAACACACACGCACACACTCACACGCACAAGCACACACACACACGCACAGGCACACACACACACACACACACACACACACACACACACACACGCACACACACACACACACACACACGCACCCACACACACACACACACACACACACACACACACACACACACACACACACACACACACACACACACAGAATATTATTGATCTACGGATAACAGTGTGCCTCCCCAGCTGAGGTGGGTGCTTGAGGTTTAATGACTCTATAATGACTAACGTAAACAGCTCAGAGTGTATCAGTCCCTTGTTGACGTTCAGATGTTGGTATCTGCTGCCACCCATCTGTCAGAGGGAGAACTGACCGAATGGTGCTGTCATTAGCTCACAAAGCCTGCAGAGGGCAGTGCTGAAGGATAGATGTGCCAGTGATCGAAGAAGTATGTACTACAGTATAAGTAAACTTTAAGTAGCAAAAAATAACCTCTGTACAAGTACTCTGATAGCAGTATTTGCAGCTGTATACAGCGTTGAAAGTAAATGTCCTCATAATGCAGTGGTGTACCTCTCTGAGATGTAGGCCAACATTGTATGATGTTATAGGCCTATGTTTATTATTGTTGATGCATTAACAAGATGGCAGCTTTTTTTGATCAAGTTTAAGCTCATTTAAGTGCATCATTTACAATTTGGGGATTTGAATAAGGTGTGACATTTTATATGCATCCATCATGTTTTGTCAGTAAGCTATTAATCTGCAATCTACTTATTTTAGCAGTTGATAGACTACAGTGAAAGGTGGTTTATTAGGAGTATGTATTAGCATAAAATGGTAATACTCTGCTTAATGACTGCTTCTTTATACCTTACATTTGTAATGAGATACAGTAAAACACAACTTGGTTAAATATCATCAGTGTAATGTGGTTTATAGGCAAATGAATGTATGTGCTACTTCATTGAGACATTATTGCTGACATGTGGTTCTAAGACTACAACCCAATGCCTACACAATTGTTTATGTTTACAGTGGGTTAGATTTGGTTCCATGTGAGTGTGACAAAATGTGTCAAGTCAGCACAAGGTGATATCGGCTGTTATTATAATATAATAATCAGTCGTACTTAAAGTATCTGATGCATCCACGTGGCATTTTTTTTTCCTTTTTCCTCTTTGACAATATTTTATTTCGGTGTCCAAAAGACATATTTTTTCATAATCATGTTATTTTTCTCTTTCTTTATTTTCCGTTAAAGGGTTTGTGTTTATCCTACACATATTTTATGTAGTTCTTCTATTTTATTGTCTTTAGTGTGTGAAAATGTACATACAAATCCAATTGTCTTGAATCTCATTCTTATAGGCACATTCCCTCTTTCTTTCTTTTTAAATTCTCCAAAGCAATCTCAAATCTCACCTTCATTATAATTCTCATCGGTTGTCGTGCAGGTCTGCTGAATACCATTACTGACTTCAAAGCAGGAGACAGAGGAGGACTTTAATCAGAACGTTCCAGCTATAGTGTGGCTCTGTAACCCCAGGGTAGTCTAACCACACTAGAGTCTACTGCAGCTGATTTCAGCCCCAATGAATATGGAGATCAAGTCCTGTCCATGTGGAAAAGACTTGCCATTAACTGAGGGGCTAAGGTGTAACAGTGCTGAAAACAGTGCCCCCCCACCTCCCCCCCCCCCCCCCCCCCCCCTCTGACAGCAGCTGAGAATGGATCATCAACGCGTAAGATGTTGCAGTGGTTAAGGAAGCCGCCTGGAGACGTTGGATGTAATCCTGGAACTGGAAACCTTGGATTTCCCTGGTGGATCCGGCTCCCCCTCTGGCAGCATCTGAAGTCCTCCTGCATCCACACTATTCGCGCTCTACTTTAGTATTATGTAAACATCTGGGCAATGACCAAAATCCTTCGTGATTTTCTCTACTTATGACATCTATTGCAGCATGTCCTGGGAGAGGGATCCCTTACTTTGTCGACTCTCCCTGAGATTTCTTCAAACATTTTTTAATCCCGGTAAAGGTTTTTTTACTGGGAGTTTTTTCTCAGCCGAGCTAAGGGTGTAAGGGCAGGGTGTCATATTGTATCATATTGTATGGAATGTAAAGACCACTGAGGCAAATGTCAATTTGTGATATTGGGCTATACAAATAAAACTGATTTGATTTGATACTTGCACAAAGAGGAGTTGTAGTTTGAATCACACATTTGATATAAATCAAGAAAAATATCAAGAATACAAATATAACACCACCTCACATATTGGGCTATGTTTGAAACAGCCTACTAACGTCCTCCCTCCTACATACTCAACATGTATACTATACTGTCTACTTAACGATCGGTTGTGTATGCGAGATTCGTCGAAACGTTTGCACTGAAGTGTACAGAAGCAATAAAGAATTTTAATAAAACTTTCGTGTCGTTTAGGAAAAGTAACCTATCGATCCATACACAAAATCTTCCCGGAAGTAAGTATTCATCCGGGCATTTCTCGCCTACACAAACTCGCATACACAACCACAACATACTCAAATTGACATCAAAATTAGTATGAGTAGGACGTTAGTATGGCTTTTCGAACACAGCCCAAGGCCATTTTCATATATGTGGAAGCTTCTGCGCATGACCACCAGGGGGCAATCACGTTACATCCACCAAGTTTTATAGCTCAGCTTTTCAAGAGCACAGCAGGACTAAAGAAAGAGCACTTGCTATTTCAAGAGGATTTCAATAGATGGCACACTGATTGGACTTCTTAATTAAGGGGGGTTCAAGTCCTGACCTGCAAACTAAGTGTGTAGGTGGAAACACATCCAACATGCCTGTTCTCACCCAATGCTGTGCATCTCATTAGCTTGAAGGGCAGCATTCAAAATCAAGGTTACCCATGCAACGTCTGATGCAATACATTGCATGATCCAAAAAAAATAGATTAAAAAAAAGAAGACAAAAGAGTTTTTGAATGTGTGTCTGCAAAGAATGGTTGGTTCAAGGCCTGTAGCCCTTTGGGGAGATCTGCAATTGTGCCTAGAGGGGAGGGACCTTTGGGGGTTAAAGAAATAGAGGGACAAATGGAAACGAGGGAATACGTAGACGTGAAAGCTAGAAAAAATGGTGGCGAGACAAGTTGTCCTCGCGTTGTGAACCGTGTCTACACCACGCGTCCGTCCATCCCCATGGCGACTCCAACACAGAGCTGATAGAAATGCAACAGGACATCCATCGTCCTCCCTTCCCCTTCTCTCAGCTGCTCTAGCACACAACACCTCCTTCCCCCGTTTCTTATCTATTTTCACGCTTTACTCTCCGAACACGCACTCGCCCTCCTTCTTCCCCTCATCAGCCTAATAAAAAAAAACACAACTCTCTCTCTCTCTCTCTCTCTCTCTCTCTCTCTCTCTCTCTCTCTCTCTCTCTCTCTCTCTCTCTCTCTCTCTCTCTCTCTCTCTATCTCTCTCCAAAGTAACTGTCATCCTCTCTAGGAAACGTGACCCCGGGGGCTTTACGAATGATCTCATTTCTGCTATGCAAACAAAACCATGCACACACTGAAGCACACAGAAGCAGCTTTGAAAGAGACTACCTCTGTGTGTGTGTGTGTGTGTGTGTGTGTGTGTGTGTGTGTGTGTGTGTGTGTGTGTGTGTGTGTGTGTGTGTGTGTGTGTGTGTGTGTGTGTCCATGCATAATGGAGTGACAAATTGGCTATTTTTATCTAATAATAACATATCGCAACGATTTTCCAGAGCCATCTGATTGATTACCATGCCAACATTGGCCTGGCATCCACACACAAACTTCTTTTTCCTGGCTGGCTGGCTTGAAATCACATGCGACATGATTACGCTTTACTTTGTTAACCTTCATCTAACCAGAAAGCTAATAGTCTACAAACACAGAAACCATTTGTGAAAGTCAATGTCGATGTAAGTGATGGTAAATGGAGGTGTCGACTTTAATCCTGTAAGAGTTGAGAGAGGCACTTGATGTCTAATTTAGGAACTGCGTGATTAAAAAATACTTGATACACGCTCACGCAGAGCATTGAACTGCCGCTGCTGTGCTGCTCCTGCTGGGGTGAAACTTTTGAACATGTTGCACTTTCTTTTTCTTTTTTTTTTTACCACACCCGTAATCAGTGACGTGACAGCAGGAGCTTTCCATCAGCTGTCAGAGTCAAAACGCCCGCTGTGTGACATCACTGATTGGGTTGACGAGGGCAGTGTATACTGTGTTAAAAGTGCAGTGTGTAGAATGTATTGGCATGTTTTTAGAACAGACTTGGTAGAAATGGAATACAATATTCAGAAGTGTGTTTTAAGTATAATAACTTGAAAATAAAAGTGTTTTTTTCTTTTATTTCCTGAGCATGAGCCTTTTATATCTAAATAAGAGTGGGGGCTTGCCACAATGGACACAGAATGGACAAACTTAATGGCCATATGCATTTTTAAAGTAGGTCCCATGGGGAAATGAAGAAAAAGTACTATAGAATAAATAACGAAATACATCTTCACTTCATCACTTGATATTGTAGGAAAGTTTGAGGCAGTGGTGGATGATGCCATCTTTATTAGTCCCAACTAGATTATTGTCCTTGAAGGCCACTGTAGCTCTTCTTATTATTCCAAAGCGGTGAGGTTTTCCAGGGAGCATTGCATTCTAGAACTTTCACCACTAAATGCCACTTAATATTCAGATATTACATGTAATATCTAATATGACATCATCAAGAAAGTTCTACAAAGTTCTAGAATGCAACACTCCCTGGGTAACCCCAACCCTTTCAAATAATAACAGAAGCTACAGTGGCCTTCAAGGACAAGAACAATTCTAAATTTTAAACAATGCACCTGATGAAATTCCAACTATAGAGACAGTGCATGAAATAGGCCACGCCCATGGCCACGCCCATCGTGGGGGAAAACATTGAACAGCGTTCCGTTCACTTTGTATTGAAGGAGACCTGTCTTCTGCAAACAAACTTAATTAAAACTTAATCAAACATCCATTTAACGAAAAAACGTTACTTTCTTTAAAGCCACGACTCTTGTCTGTCTATACGAGCTGTTTTTGTGAAAAATAATTGAGTAATTTTCAATATTGAGGTGTTTTTGTCCGGTCGGACCCATCGTGGGGGAAACCGTTGAACACCGTTACGTTCACTTTGTATTGAAGGAGACCCGTCTTCTGCAAACACACGTAATTAAAACTTATTCAAACATCCATTTAACAAAAACACGTTACTTTCTTTAAAGCCACGACTCTTGTCTGTCCATACGAGCTGTTTTTGTGAAAAATGATTGAGTAATTTTAGATATTGAGGTGTTTTTTCCCGTCCGACCTGGCTAGCCTACAGCAGAAGGCTAACATTAGCCTAGCATAAAGCATACATTAGTTAAGAGTTTTGTCTCGATATGGAAAATTACTCAATCAATTTTCACAAAAACAGCTCGTATAGACAGACAAGAGTCGTGGCTTTAGAGTATGTAACGTGTATTTGTGAAAGGCATGTCGTATTACGTTTTTATTAAGTTTGTTTGCCGAATACGAGTGTCATTCAATAGAAAGTGAACGGGGCGCTGTGAATTGTTTTCCCCCACGATGGGCGTGGCCTCAGATTATGACGCGTTATGCACTGTCTCTATGACACTTTCAAGATGGCGGCACCAGGCCTTGGTCCAAAATATGCAGAAATATGGACATATATGTGACCCTTTCTAAGGGGAAAAAATAATAATTCAAAACGTTTTTTTCAGCTATAATGCACTAAATTAAATGTACTATGGATATTATAATTACTTTCTACAAAATCTGCTAGGAAATAAAACCCAAAATTCTACTGCAGGTTTAAGTCTTTAAAGCTGAACTGATCAATATTTTTAATATGCATTTTAAACATAATTGCTTATTTATTGCTATTACATTTGTGTAAAAGTTTTGAGCTCTTTGGGCATTAGAAAATGTGTATATTATGACGTGAAAAAGCATCTTACTCAATTAGTACTTCTAATCTGTATTTAGAAAAGCCCCTATTGCTGTCATTGGTGGTTACAAATCCTGCAGACATATGTGGCCTGGTAATGGTACTCTGAAATATTGTGGTTGATGATCTTAATATCCAGGGAGGTGCGATTTTAGACTCATTAATTGTCTTAAATCCTGCATAATCATTATGTGGTTAGTTAATGGGAAGCTCACTGATCAGCAAGTATGGAGGCACTACCTCTTCAGCTGACAGAGGTCGGTGTGTTGAACTGATGTCATCGGGGAAGTAGCCTATTTTTAGCCAGCCTTGTCTGCTTCACGGTGGCACATGAATAATATAAAGTGCCCCCGCTCTAATTATCTTCCCGGACATCGATCCTAGCCGTACAAATCGCCGTCATTTCCTCTGGCTGGCGTTGCTAATGCGGCTAATCTGTTATGCTATACGGGTAACGGCGGGAGGAGAATGAGAGGGCAATGTCTGAATTAGCCCCTTTATATTTGTCAGCCACACTTGCTTGAGCTAATGTTCTCACGCTACAGTGTATGCTTGTGTGTGTGTGCGTGTGTGTGTGTGTGTGTGTGTGTGTGTGTGTGTGTGTGTGTGTGTGTGTGTGTGTGTGTGTGTGTGTGTGTGTGTGTGTGTGTGTGTCACTGGGCAGCAGGTGCACGCCTAATGGGACACTGAGAACCCCTGGTTCATCTGGGCGGCTTTGCGCATCGGCTGTGGTGTGTGTGTGACTCTTATGCCCTTGTGCTTTTGCTGGGGAATAGATGGCCCCTGCTATGTACTGTGGTCCAGAGAGAGCAGGGGAACATTCATTATGTAGCTACTCGCCGCGGGGTAAGGCATCAAGGTTGGGGGGGTGGTGGGGAGGGGGGACCAATGATCGGTTTGAATCAAGAACTGCAGAAGAAGAAGATTTGAATGCACAGTGCACAATGGAGGAAGCTCTCACCCTTTTTCAGCCCACGTTTAAGGCTATACCCTCGTGTCTGTCCCATATCCTCACTACTGCACCAGTCCCTTTTCATCTTCCTCTCTTCCCCCTCCCTCCCTCCCTCCCTCCCCCACTTTGCTCCTTTGGTTTCTCCTTCCAGACAGGACAGAGACACAGAGACCAAGAGAGAGAGTGAGAGAGAGAGAGAGAGAGAGAGAGAGAGAGAGAGAGACCCCCTCCTCCAGACACACTAGACTAGATCAATGGCGGTGATAGGAAAAGCCTCCGAAGAGCCAGGAGGGAGGAAATTACACGGCCGTGCTCACCGCCAGCAGAATTCTTCTTCTTACTACTTCCCAAATGAAAAAAGCCCTCCTCGTTCCAGCCTCTCCTCTCATCTTGATTTTTTTTTCTCCAGCTCTGATAAGTTCCACTGATGCCGACTTGAAAGGAGACGCCTGGGTTGGCACCGTGCTGTTGGCGCCACTCTCTCTCTCTCACACACACACACACACACACACACACACACACACACACACACACACACACACACACTCTCTCTCTCTCACTCTCTCATTCCCTTTGTGTGAACAATATCCACTTAGTGAAGGCCCTTTTTACTTCTTGTCCTCAGCCGACCGGTTGTGAAGCATTAGCCAGCGCCAGATGTGATGTTTGGTGTGTGCAGTTGCTTTGTGGAGATCCTATAGACTGTATGGTGCAGATATACAAGCATACTGTCTCGGACGTGCCCTTGTGTGACCTCTGGACAGGATGTCAGTGTGTGTGGGTGTGTGTGTGTTTGTGTGTGTGTGTGTGTGTGTGTATGGGGAGTTGGGGTAGGGGGATAGGGGGATAGCAGGGAAGATGGTGGGCATTGGGAGTGCTGGATGAGTGACAAGAGAGAGCATCTGTCAGGAAAACACACCAGCAGACAACTCATACATTATTCACTAAATAGGGGGCATAACACAGGCAGGAAGCGTGTGCATGCATACTCGTGTGTGTGTGTGTGTGTGTGTGTGTGTGTGTGTGTGTGTGTGTGTGTGTGTGTGTGTGTGTGTGTGTGTGTGTGTGTGTGTGTGTGTGTGTGTGTGTTTGTGTGTCTACGTGTGTTGGCCGGCTACTGTTTGTGGTGGTGTTTTTTCACGACTCATGTTCAAGTGAAATGTGAGACGCAGACCAATGAACGAGGTGACTGATACCTGACATGAAGACAAACGAGGAACAATCCTCACTCCTAATCCAATGTCCAGACCCACAAGGCAAGGAAGTGATTTTCACTCGATCTGTTCAAATTCAAAATACACAATTTTTTACAGTTAAAGGATCAGTAAGCGGAATGGTCAGTTTAGCTAACTTCCTGTCACTGATTGCAGTTAGCAGTCCCCTCCCTCGTCCCCACGTCACCACATTAATGCACTGCGGTCTTCAAACAGCGAGTTATCTAGCATCATCTCAGATAAGTAAGTGTGATAAAACATGATAAAAACCATCAAAACAGACATTCGGAAGGATTTTTACCTGCTCCGCCATTGTAGGCGCATACACATTCACCCGTCTGTTGCTCTGCCCGTGCACCGGCAGTGAGACGGGTGTCGGTTTGTAGCGTTCTCTCTTGTGATTGGATATTAATTTAAAAGTTTATTTGCCGATTACATGCAGAGCAGCTGACTGAGAGATCGGCTTTATGAAACGTGCACACTATGTAAGTGATCACTGTATGAATAAAGAGCGATTTAACACTTATATTAACATAAATTAATCGCTTACTTCGCCTTTAAATGTCTGTCTGTCTGTCTGACCTATGATCTATTAGGCTACTGCTATTTTCTTAGCTAACGTAAAATGGAATGGCTTGTTGAAAGTATCATTGATACAAAACCACCTGAAGAAGTAAAGTCAGGAATGCCAGAGATGGAAAATGCATTATAAAGGTCTGGTCAACAGATCGTCTTAAAGGGATAGTTCAGTATTTTTGAGGTGGGGTTGTATGAGGTACTTATGCATAGTTAGTCTGTTACCTTATGGAGATGGAGATCAATGCAGTAACTACAAGGAGTTAATTGTAGATGTCACTGTGGCAGAAGCTGGTCTAGTACTGTTGCTGTGGTAAAAATCTCAGTTCAGTGTACAATTGAACAGATATTTATGTTTTAGGGTAGCATTTATATATGTGGAGAAAAAAAGTGTTGCTTCTGGTCCCCTCTGCAGCAGTACAAGGCTGTTGTGGTGGATTTTGAATGGTTAATACCAGAGTTTGCTGAGTGTGTATGTCTTAAAGGTTGGGGTCACTGGGGGAGAACGAGCACCCATAGAAGGGCTTGTGTTTGAGACCATCTGTCTATTTGTAGATAATAATACACTTGATACCCCCCCACACATGAGATATAAGACACTGTTCTGTAGCTATCAAGAGGTGCCAGGCGGCTCTCAGCCTGCTGCTTCAATGCTACTACCAAGTCCTCTGTATTGTCTGATGGATGCTCCTGAAATAAACCTTTCTGAAACACTATGATGATGTCCAGCCTCGCCCTTGTCTTTGTCAAGCCATGGGGAACATTCGGCTACTACAATTGGCGTCACGAACAGGATGAAATAACAAAGGAACATGATCTTTCCTGTACTCGGCGGAATTCATCTGATGAAAAGAGAAATGGAAAAGGATCCCAGATGGACGCCGAAGTTGAAAGTTTCATGTCTGTCCCAGTATCTAAAAATAACTGAGAGAACTGCAACGGGTGATAAGGTGTAAACGGCCGAAAGCGCTCTGTGTCAAGATCAAGGTCACGGCATGATTGTCCGGACATGGGATTCACAGAGGCTCCATTATGGCCAGGTAATCCACGAAGTTCCACTGTTATATTCCAATGTTACGTCGCTCTGTGCTTTATGTACGCTCTGGAAAATGGGAAAAAGACTAAAAGAAGAAGTGCAAAGGTTAGCGACCAACGTCTATGTCATCATGAATTCAGACTGCTCGGGTTACTGCTCCCGCGCTGTCGCAAGTGCAAAGCTGAGGTCATGATAAAAGTGGAGGAGGCCCCGCGCATACCAACCGAATATCAACGATGGGCCTTCCTGGGCCGCTGGCCACCGAATTCCACGTCTGGCGGAGTCTGCCAGGTATGAAATGGAGGAGCATCCTCGGTGCCAAAGTTGGATGGACTACATCTCCCATGGGGAGCTGATAATGTCTCGAAATATCTGAACTTGAGACTCTGAGAGGCTCAGCTGTTGTAAATGTGCTGTCGTCATTGCAGGGGGCTCTCTGTTCTCACTGTCAATATTTACATCGTTCAGTGTATGTTACATTTGCATTGTTGGTCCTTTTAAAATGTAGTTTCCTGCAGTAATGCTTACATCTATGCATTGTATTCTACATAACTAGTGTTTCAGTGTTTGTTTGGTGTTTCTGTTGGGCTGGCTACTACACTGTCTTCTTCACAAAATGCTGTAACTTCCAAAGTGTATATTGCACCAAATCAAATCAAATCAAATCAAATCAGTTTTATTTGTATAGCCCAAAATCACAAACACATTTGTCTCAGTGGGCTTTACATTTCATACAATATGATATATGATACAATATGATACAATATGACACCCTGCCCTTACACCCTTAGCTCGGCTGAGAAAAAACTCCCAGTAAAAACCCTTTACCGGGAATAAAAAAAAATTGAAGAAATCTCAGGGAGAGTCGACAGAGTAAGGGATCCCTCTCCCAGGATGGACATGCTGCAATAGATGTCATAAGTAGAGAAAATCACGAAGGAATTTGATCATTGACCAGGTGATTACATGGTAATACTAAGTAAAGTGCGAATAGTGTGGATGCAGGAAGACTTCAGATGCTGCCAGAGGATCCACACCGTCTCGTCTCCACCAGGGAAAACTAAGGTTTCCATCGCCGGGATTACATCCCACGTCTCCAGGTGGCATCCTTAACCACTGCAACATCTTTCGCGTTGATGGTCCATTCTCAGATGTTACCGGAGGGGGGACCAGATCCACACCGTCTCGTCATGACCAGGGAAAACTGGAAGAGGACAGACAGGCAACCAGTGAGCAAAGCAAAAATGAATTTAAAGATTGAACAAGCAAGCGAGTAGAAAGAGTACTATCCTGATGGACGGTGAATCAGTGCTGATGTGAGGCAATAGCAGGCGGGGAGCATCCGTTCCTAGGACAGCTGATTCCGCACAGAACTCGGAGTCAGTCGAGTAGCATGGAGAGTGCTTGGTAGACAGAGGGAGAGAACCCCCGGGGCAACGCTCAGCCAATCATGGAAGATAGACAGAGGAGAACAAATGTCAGAGAAATGGTATCAGTTATGCAATTAGCGTCGGCAGGACAATTTTTCAGTGGGAGGACAACCGGTACTCAGGCCCAGACAAACCGAGACCGGGGCAGCTCCTCAGGTTGTTAATAATAACGCTATAACAATGGTAAACAATATGAACACAATTAACATTAAATTACATTGATTTACACTCTACCGTTCCCCACCGACACACAATCCGCGCCAGCCCCCCAGACCCAGAGCCTGCCCCCCAGCACCCCGCCCACCATCTTACAGTTAGAGTCAGAACTGGTTCATATCTAAAGAAGTAAATGTTCTCGAATCGAATGCTTTAGGACGCAAGCTCCATGTAACCAGACAGTAGTTTGGTGGAAAAAAACAGATCTATTCTAAATGTGTCTGTGGGATGATGTTTAATGAGTTTTACAATTTTTTTAGAAGCAGTTCAGCACTAACTGGAAGACCATTATCCGGCCCTGCGTGTTGTGATGCTAACAGGTATGGATGGTGGATGCACTCAAGCCATCTTAAACCGTCTGTCCATTATCTCTCTTTTCTTTCCTTTTCCCCCTAGAGACAGCCTGGTAGCCCCTTCCTCAGCATTCCTCAGACATGGTGCTGGGGGGTGGGGGGGTCGTGATGACAGTGTCGCGCCGACCTCCTGACCCCATCCTCTCACTCAACACATCCCCCCCACTGCACTGTCCCTTCCCTTCAACCCTCCTGCCTCTAAACAGTCCCACCTTCTAAGCCTTTTCATCATTCAAGTTATTCTACTTAGATTTTATCGGAACAATGTGTTGTCGTCATGCTCTGTGTGTTTTTATCTTGTCTGAAAGTCCACTTCGACTTCTGCAAATGGCTTAATCATTCTCTGCAATTTGTTCGTGTTGATAGCCAGGCAAAACTAAAAATTAATAAAATAGATGTGAAAATATGACAATGTGACAAGAAAAAAATCAATGCATTTTGTAAATGTTTAAGAGGCATAATACCTGCACTCCCACCGATCAATAGCGTGATTATCTGTCTTCATTGTGAATAGTTCTCCATCCAGTTCTCAATTGGCAGGCTCAATTTTTTTTCCTTTTATGCTTCCACACAGGTAAACAACTTCAGAACGATTAAGCATTTTATTTGAAATTATAATGACGATTTTTCCCCCCCAACATATCTACTTAATCAAGAGTGTATCTCCCTTTCTCTTTCGTCACTCTCTTTGGGGGTAAGACAGAGGGATGAAAGAGAATGAAAATGGATCAAAATGACTTTTCTGGTGGTAGGGAAGGCTCTAGAATGTTGACATCTCTTCCCCAGACGCAGAGTAAACTGCAGTCAGCCGATGCTACCGTCATAGGTCAGTCCTACTTCACCTGTGTTGCTAAGGGACAGAAGAGCTGCAACTCCCATGTTCTGCATCAAATCTATTCACTGTAGACTCTAACACATTTGTAGAATACATATATTACAGATATACATGTGTATAAAATTGGCGTTGCGTGGAATCCCTTCAGTTGTCCTGAATGTAATACATCCACCAAACAAGTGGTTCCTGTGGACGTTATAAAATAATCTCTCCTGCCTGCGTACATTGCAAATGCCTACTATGGATCTCCATGAATAGAAATGATGCCAAGATACCAGTTACTTGATTTGTTTAAGCTCTGTCCCCTGTTTGAAATACTGTAGTACTATGTGTGCATATAAGTGGCTAACCTTTATTTAAACATTAGACATAGTTACCAATACACATATACTTGTAGCATTGTAAAAAAAAAAAATCCATAGAGTTAACAAGCCTAAGGTGATTGGTCAGTGTCTGATGGAGGAGACACCGCATTGATTTCAGGGTTGGTGGATGGAATTAGAATAGGATTCATCAGCTTGGATACAATTTCCAAGTTACTGATTATTAACTGATTATCTTCCATTAGGTTAGCAGGTCCATGGGGGTGCGTTCCCACGTGTGTAAAATAATTGGGTTTTCAAGGAGGGGGGGGGTTTTGCCACGAGTAATCGAATGATTAGTCGCTATTGGGTTTCATAATCAATTCTTGCCAGTCCATTACACCGGTGATGTGTAAGATGTGAGTGGCAGGGAATTGCGGAAGCCTGTGTCAGTCCGGGGATGAGTGAAAACATTATAAGAATTTCAGTTGAGCTTATTCCATAGCACCCTGATGTCATTTGGTTGCCACGGGGGTTAGCCAACGTCATTTGTTCGAGAGCTAAGCTGTTAATCGAATTTGATGGCGCATCTGCTGCCTTATGAAATGACATAAGACTGCAGGGTCTATTGCATTGGTGCATGCCCGCATACTCTCATATGTGCTCCGTCTAATTTGCCCTCTCCATGTACATCACTCTGTCAAGAAATGGAAACGTGCGATATATGATGGATTACAATACAGACATTTACACCAACCAATTTGACCCCCTCGCATTTGAGCTGGGGGTCATTTTACAGCTGATTATGGATGTGATGTGAAACACCCCATGGCATCCACAATGTACGTAGATCCTTAGCTCCTGGCCAACAGTGACAGGGAACAGCTGGTTGCAATTTCAAATTTCCACAGGCTGTGTTTTAAATCATTCACTCAATCTCTATTAACCTCGCAGGGGAATTATTTAGAATAGTATACAGTGTGCATGAGATGACAGAAGCACAACACACTTCTGGATATTATTAGCACACTTAGGGATTTTAGTTGAGTTACTGTAATCCAGTCATCTGTACCCTTTTCCCACTGAAGTAATCGTAATTCTTAATGGAGGATCAAATTTGATCAGTACACTATATTTATCTTAGTCTGCATTGTTGCATTTCTTAAGTACACCATACAAGGTATACTGTAGGTATAATAATGCTCACACCATTTTAAATATTGGGACCCCGCAGAATGGTGAACACAGAGGACTAGTGAATAGTGATAGATAGATAGATAGATAGATAGATAGATAGATAGATAGATAGATAGATAGATAGATAGATAGATAGATAGATAGATAGATAGATAGATAGATAGATAGATAGATAGATAGATAGATAGATAGATAGATAGATAGATAGATAGATAGATAGATAGATAGATAGATAGATAGATAGATAGATAGATACTTTATTTATTGTATTGTTTGTTATCTGTCTTTAAGATAAAATCGTGACTGAGACAACCTCAACAGTCAACAGCAGTATCAGTCTTCAAAACTGTTGATTTCAGTTGTATCCCACACTGTTTTTGA
The DNA here is from genome assembly GCF_949987685.1 of Ammodytes marinus. Classification (NCBI taxonomy): domain Eukaryota; kingdom Metazoa; phylum Chordata; class Actinopteri; order Uranoscopiformes; family Ammodytidae; genus Ammodytes; species Ammodytes marinus. The sequence continues at coordinate 20,320,182 of NC_137221.1, forward strand.
ATGATGGCGGCAGGTATAAAACTGTGCACCAAGCTCTGTGTGCATGGTTCACATTGAAAAGATGTGAAAGATTTTTCAGTGTCAACAGCAAGGACCCTGGCTATACCCACATCTTTGGTGCAGCAATAGTACTGGCATCAGTATCTGCCTTCAAAAACTCATGTAAGATGAGCGATGTCAGGCTGTCTGGAAGGAGGGATGGGGAGGGAGGTCATAGGTACTGGCACTGGGGAAAAGACAGAAGATGGAGGGAAGAGATGAATGAGGCAGAGAGGTAAAGATCAAGAGAGGTTCAGAGAGATGGTGGGCGCTTTGCCGTGCTTCAGCGAGTATTGATCCGGTGTCAGGTGCTAGAAGATGGATCGCGAACCATCCCTCTGTCTTTCTTCTCCTCCATTTTCCCCCCACGTCTACTCCTTCTCTCCCGGATCCTTCCTTTTTCGCCGTTCACCCGTTCATTGCAGCGCTTTGAGTCCTTATACTCTAGACACCATGCTGTCTAATCCCTTGACTCTTTTATCTTCCTACTGTCCTTAAGTGTTGAATTGTCTTTCTTCTTCTACAAATACAAAACACTGTGCGCACACACTCTGAACAAATGAAGGATTGGTGAACATGTTGTCAGTGGTCTACAGAATCAAACTCAAACTCAAAGACACTGGCTACCTATAAATATAGCCTAGTAAAAGCAGAGACACTAATCATTCGGAGTGCTCTCATTATCTTTTCCAGAGCTGCAGCCTACATACACACATCGTTCGTCTGAAATACTTGTTTTTTGTGATGAATAATATGTTTTTTTTTTATTTTTTTTATATATATTAAGAAAGGAAGTAAGAAAACATCAGGCCTTTCATTGTGTGGGCGTGTGAAGAAACGGACTGAAGAAGTATGTGGCTTTGGCGGTTGCCCTGGTTACCATATGGGCACCTAGAGTCAGAAAGCACATTAGTTTCCATTTCTTGCTTGCAACACTGCCCCATCGTGGACCAACTCCCACGTACCTCATTTCATCTTTCTTTCTTTCTTTCTTTCTCTCTCTCTCTCGCTGTTGTAGCTGTGTCTCGCCCCCTTCTCCTGTTGATCACTGGTGCTGCTGACACCAGTAAAGGACTAATGACACAATTATTTCTCCTCCCTGTCCTCTCCATGTCCCTCACACGCCCCCGTATCATTCTGTCTGGACAGGGAGCAGCATATGAGCCTGGTGGTGCGGCCGGCTGAGGGCTTGCCCCAATCAATGACCTAGAGGGCCAGCCCAGCACAACCAGGAATCTCCTCACCGGATGCTGACCATACCACATCCCTGCCAATCCCAGCATGCCCTGCTGCTGCTGCTGCTGCTGCTGCACTGCCATGTGTGAGGCCATGGCTACTGGACAGATGGACATGCATTAAAACAGAGGGGTGAGACACGGTCTGTTTACAAAATGCTTACAAAATGAAACAGATAGAAATGATATGGGTGGACACGGAAATCAAAAGAGGCATTGCTGCAATGTGACACCACACAGCTGTTCTCGCAAAGCACATGAAATGATGAGCTGTAGCAAGGTAGATCGCTAAGCTAACATAAGCTCCATTAGTTGGTTAAAAATGATTTTTAATGTATGACATGGAGTATATTCAAACAATTATTTATCTGCACATCTATATTTTTGAACAAGAACAAAACAAATGCGCCAATAGCCAATATTGGATTATAGCTGTTTGGAGAATCATCAAATCATTATGCAAAGCCATCTGCATGCAAACACTCAATATAATACATTGCTGCTGTAATGGACTATTTGACATCTGCATATTTGCATGTGCTTAATCCTGGAGGAGTGCTGATATGAAACATACTGTAGGCTGTTCACAACACATACATACCTGTAACCTTCAAGAGATCTGCAAAGTCAGAGTGAAAGAGAGAGAAAGAAAGGGAGGGAGGGTGTTTTGGAACTGAGGTAAAGAACACACACACACACACACATTTATATGTTTATGTGTTTATATATACACACACACATACATTACACATGTGAACAGGTTATCAGCAAAGTCAAAGCCCAGGCCCCGAGCAAACGTTGTGTCCTGCAGCGAGCTGAGAGCAACAGAGGAGGTTGGCTCAGCTCAGCATGACACGGGGAGATGGATGGAGGGGACTAAAAAAAGAAAGGGAAAATGTGATTCTCTGCAGTTTCTGCCTGTAACAGACTGCTCTGCATGGCTGAATGCATACCAGGACAAACAGGAGGGAGAAGTACAGATGGTGAAGAGGGAGAGGTGGACTCCTTGTTATGTTTTTTAGAGCACCTGTCCTCTGGATGTTAGGATGTGAAGGCAGCATCTGTGCATACAACCACGTTGAAAACAGCTGTAAATTGGGGTGGGGTGAAATTAAATAGTAAAGCACTGACTTCAACATTAAGAATGAGAGTCCATGGGGTGCCCTTAGCTCAGTTGGTAGGGCGTCCCCCCCATGGGCCTTGGCCATAAAGCATAAATTAGGTAGACATTTTAGGTGGGAACACTGGGCAAAGAGACCGAAGATGCGAGCGCGCGCTGGGCGCACGAGCCGAATTTTTTTGCCCTTGTAAGATCTCTGCGTCTACTTTTTGGCACATGTACTGTGAATTGTGTAGAACACAATATGCAAATAAACTTTGAGTGTTGCTGTGTGGGAGATTTGATTCTTGCATGTTTTTTTCTCCAAAATGTTTATGAATAACATATAATATACATCATGTATAACATAATGTATCTTTTTTTTAAAGATACATTATGTTAAAAAGTCGCAGTATTAACTTTTTATATTATATTATTATATTATATATTATTATTATTATTATATATTAACTGTAGGCAGCCTGAGCTGATAAAAGAGAAAGCTTTGGGACTGGGCAACCTGGATGGTGGTAGTCCAGAGCTATATACTATACACACTATATAGATAGTCTTTCCACTATTGCCTCCGATGTCCAGCTGGGTGAAAATAGTAGCCAGCTGAGGTAACGACCCTGCAAAGGGGGTCCGGGGGTATGCCCCCCCTGTAGATTTGTTTACCTTTTTAAAGTGAAATGCATGAATCTGGTGCACTTTGAGAGGAAAATTAAGAGACTAAATCTGAGGAATTTTGTGTGAACAAATAATTTGGAGACACTGGGTCGGATGAATTAGAAGCTATTGAAGAAAGACACATGGAATTTCCATAGAAATATAAATTTGAAATAAAATATTATGCAGGGTCCTCTGCAATGGGCTTGGTGCTCTTTTTCTTTTACGGGACATATTTTTCTGTAATATAATGAATTCATTTAAATGCAGAGAGAGGAACGGAGCAGAAGAACTCTGTTGTCCAGTTATCTTTTTTTCCACAGACGAGGCTGAAATAGGCTATAGACTATACACAGTGCATGGGCAACTGAGGGCAGCCCCATTTTCAAATATTTTTAAATAAACTCAATACACACTGTGCATGCCATGGACGTGAACGTGACGTGATCAGTTAACCTCGGATTACCTCTCAGATGAATTGATTCAATTATTAAGCTATTGACTATCTACCAAAACATTGTATTCCTTTTATTGTATGATAATTCAAACACACAAACTAAAAAAATAACAAACAAAAAATTGGGGGGGGGGGGGCCCTGGCAGTCGGGACCCTAAGCAACCGCTTATTTTGCTTATGCCTCGGGCCGGCTCTGCTGACCAGTGACCACTATAAGCGGGTGGATAACTTGGAGGCAGGCTGTCCTGCCCACCCAATATTAGTAATTAATTAATTAGAAGCAATGCATGGTACTGGTATATTCTTAAGTATTATCTAATTGTCTGAATTTTATTTGACATTTTCTTGGACAGCAAATGAACAGGTCCGTCCGATAGTGGGTCTGGACTTCCACCTTGAAAAAAAAAAAAATCAAGAAAATTAAATATTTTGATTGGGTGGGCATGGCCCACTCTGGCCCCTGGCTACCGCCGGCCCTGAGCCTATGTATGTATGTTTGCATGAAGGGCTCTACAGTATTTGTACAGAAAAAAGCTTTCTGGAGTTAACATGACAAGAGTCAACCTATCTGAATAAATCAAAGCGTACTGACATCAACAAAAGGGGCGATATTTAGTCTTAGGCTTAATGATGCACATTGGCAGAGTCATGTGTACTGTGTGAGCAGCACATGGCGTCACATTATTTACATGCACACATGTGTCACATGTTTTGCCATAGCTCAGCATCACACATGAGAACGTGTATTTCACAACAGAGTTTGCGCTTTGTTTCCAAGCCTTCAGAATTATTGATGCGTTTTTAACAGAAAATTACCTTTTTTTTAAATCTTTGAATAAAAAGTCCCCACAGTGATTCATCCACTGAAGGCAATTTCACAGAAGAAAGACGAACCCTCTGCTTTCTGCTTTGTTCCATTTGTCTCTGTTGCAGCTAATCATCCTCATCCATCCTCCTGACGTTATGAGGCAGGAAATTAATTATGAGGCCCACGTCCTGTTTAATGAATTCTCTCGGACGCATTTCACGACGCGGAGTCCACGTGCGCCGCTGCGTCATTGCACGGTACGCTGCACACAGATTTGAAAGCCCGTTTTTCTAAGGAGTTTGCCATTGTTGACGCTTTCCATCGGCGACTGGAAGGCATGAAGTGTTCATCTGTTCGGGGCACATGGGCTGACACATGGAGGACGCAAGGCGAGGCAAAGGCAGCTGTCATGTGCACACACAAAGTAAAGAGACAAGACAGACAGAGGGAATTACGTAATAACAAATCTAACTATGAATAATGAAATATCTAGGTTTACTGTTTCCTCTAAATTATGTAGCCTACTGTGTGTGTGTGTGTGTGTGTGTGTGTGTGTGTGTGTGTGTGTGTGTGTGTGTGTGTGTGTGTGTGTGTGTGTGTGTGTGTGTGTGTGTGTGTGTGTGTGTGTGTGTGTGTGTGTGCGTGTGTATTTTGTGAGTGGACATGTGGACTTCTGAGTGGAATAAAGCAAAATCTAGCTTTACTGTTTTCTATAAATAATGCACCGTGTGTATGTGTGTGTGTGTGTGTGTGTGTGTGTGCGTGTGCATGTGCATGCGTGCATATGAGTGTATCTGTGTAAGTTTGTGTGTTTTTCTGAGTGGACATGTGGACTTCTGAGTGGTGTCCCGTTGAGATGCTGATATTTGGCCGTGTGTGTGTGTGTGTGCTTGTGTGTGTGTGTTTGTGGTTATAACAGACATCAAACAAACCCAGACATATGGGTAAGACAGGGTTCTTAGGATTCACTTTGAACTGGCAAAGCAAAGGACGGTGAAAAAGAGGATGGAGAGAGAGAGAGAAAGACAGAGAGACAGAGTAAATCAAAGGGCTGGCCTTCACTTCCCATGTTCCATTTTCTCACCCTGTGATCTCTCTCCTCCTCCATATCTTGAACGATGAATTCTTCCCTGATTTCAACGTCACCCCCAGAAACACCTCCAGGAATTTCAAAGAGTTTTTTTTTTGTAATTGGAGCTGTAGCAATACATACACAGTGTTCTTCCTCGAGAAAATGATGCCACAATCATTCTGAGACTGCAGTTTAGCCAATGCTGAAAAGATTGCCAGTCTCCTGGATAGTAAGCCAATCGGAGAAAGTAGAGCTCAACTGAAGTGAATCGAACCCTAACTTTAAACAATTAGCATAAACTTCATGTTCCATAATACCGCTGTTTTCTGCTTAGCCCTTTCAACTATAAAAACTAGGAAGTGGGTCAAACTTTCACCGACTGGCACATTAGGATTGCAATGAAAAGAATCAATCATCAACAGGGTCAGTCATGTTTGTAATCTCTTAACAGTGTGGTGTCTCTCTCTCTCCCAGCATGACAAAATTGTTATACCCCCAAGGAAATGTTTTTGTTTCTGTAACTGAGCAACGCTACATTAACATCTGACCTGCTCCAAAGCCAGTGTTGTAGGCTACGGTTTCAAACTTGTGACATGAATTGCATTTATTTTTTAGACTTTCTCAAGTACTCAAATAAAAAGCTATAGGATGAATTCATTCACAGCAGCCCTCACGGAAATATCAGAATTTACATTTACAGTAGTATAATATAGTGGTGTATTGCATGGATATATAAAATATGATGCATGGCAAAATGTTCCTTTTAACCTCAAATCTTTGATTAATGGACAATTATTTCATCACAGCAACATCCCAGTAAAAATAATAATAAGTGTTGAAATATATATTAAACACAAATGTGATGCAGGCTGCAGGCGTGATATAAAAGGAAATATTAGAAACGCAGTGTTATGAAGTGTGATCCAGAACTACCGTAAAACATTTCAACCATATGCGTTCCAAACAGAGAAGATCTGTCACACATAATAAGCACATCGATATGAAGGAGCATGCAATCATTTTCTACACACGCATGCCACAACAGATGCACAAATCTGGGGCCGTTGGTGTGACATTTACATCACAGGAGGATAACGTGGACACACACAGAACTACAATGGAGCAGCAGTAGACATAGGAAGACAGGTGAGAGAAGGCAGAAGCGTGTCTTGGCATAAGCAATCTTCTCACATGTTTCCAAATGCATATTTTAATCTCTCTCTCTCTCTCTCTCAGCTCGTTCCACACAGCAGGTGCACAAACACTCGTTTTTTTCTCCCCATCCCTTTTATTTGTTCTGTCCTTGTTCTATCATTTATTTTTACTGCTGACCTCCCTCGTTTCCACGCTCTCAGATGCTTTGGCCGCGCTCAAACTCAGAGAAAAATAGACATCTCTCCTGAGCTTTTTCCCCCTGTTCTCTCGCTCCACTGTGCCGAAAAATATAAAAAGGAAAAGACATCAAATATGGCTGGGCCCTGTCATCGTTTCGCATTTACGCTGGCTGAAGGCTACTTTTTGAAGGACTCTCAGTGTGAGGGTTTTTTTTTACATAGCCTGTAATGATGAGCCGGTGAGCGCTTGAGCTCTGCTATATATACCTGCTCTGTCAAAACGGGGACAAGTGGACAAAGAAAACACACACACGCTCACAAACACACACACACACACACACACACACACACACACACACACACACACACACACACACACACAGAAGCAACAGTCCTACTTTGCCCCTTCAATGGAAGTGCGGATTGCAGATGGGGGCATGTTTCACGGTGCATGAGCACACACACCAAGCACACACACACACACACACACACACACACACTGGTGTTTGCTCTCAGTAGGATAGCCGGTGGTCAAATACGTCCAACTGAGGAAGTCACCCCGCCACCATATGTCACTCCTTCCCCCATCCAAGGTCCCCTTTTAGTCACCCATTGTCTCCTCTCCCTACCCGCTGCCACCCTTCAAAACCTAACCATCCTCACCCATTCTAATGCCCCCAAACCGTCCCATAATGCCACTCTCTTGCTCTCGGATTGATAAAACATTTATGGATGACATCATCTCAGTGAAGCCTGACTACTCTGTGCAACCTTAGCGACTGACTGTCTACAATATGACTAAACACTAGGAACGCCGGTCGCGATTCACTTGTTCAAATGTTCGGGATTTATCTACATAGATCAATCCGGATTTTCCATGTATGGTAATGCTGCAAGGTGCTCAGGCACACTCCTGCCATCATGCCCCCACCTGCCTGCTCAAATCTGCCTGTGCGCTGCTGAAAGTCTTCCGGAAGGTAACCAATCACAACAGAGTTTTTTTTGCTGTGATTTGTGTCAGGTTGCTCTATAGGAGTCATTAATGAGAAATTAAGACCAGAAAAGTAGTATAATAGGAGATCTTTAAAGTTGACCTATTATACTTTTCGACTTGTATGACCTATAAATGTTGTTATAATGATTTATAGTCATGTTTAACCATACTAGCGTATCAAATAATTACGTACATGCATTTAGACGTATTCCCTGCTGACCGTCTGGGGTGGCTGTGTAGAGTGCTAAACACTAGGAACGTGCTGGCGCGCTCAGGCCATGCCCCCACCTTCCTGCTCTCAAATCTACCCGTGTGCTGCTGAAAGTGTTCCGGAAGGAAGGTAACCAATCACAACGGAGTGGGGTTTGGGGGGGGCAGGGGGCGGAGATGGCCGCAGCACAGTGTTGACAGAGCATGCTGAATCGCCCAGATGAGAGGAAGCCTTTCCCGAAAATCTACATAATTTTTTGTGATGTGATTTGTGTCAGGTTGCTCTATAGCAGTTTTTAACAAGAAATTAAGACCAGAAAAGTAGTATAATAGGAGATATTTAAGGACTGTTGGCTTCTAATTACTTTGAAAGATCAACGTCCAATAGGGACACTCCAATACCAGACCAACCAATGGTGTAACAACCTTCTGTCAGACAGGGAAGAACTTTTCAAGTTTACAGGGCGCTGCTTTGCTGGTCCAGACAAAAAGTCCAGCCAAAAAAACAAAACAAAATGTTCACTCTGCTTTTGCATTCATCAATTCCCTTTCTATCCTACATGCTGTACAGTAGACTAGTCCTGGCGATTCATTAATGAACAAGTCCGTTCTAGTTCAAGATCTGCTGCGTCTGCACCCAAACCCCTGATCAAAACAGAAGCATTACAATCTAAAGAAAAGTGACTGACGTACTCAGGTACCTTGTGACACAGATTGCCCTGTTTTAAGCTGAATCATGTTTTTCCTTGCGGACACAGCAGTGTAGCTTATGATCATCTAGCAGACCTTTTCCTTTGTGTGGAAAAGGTACAGCGGGCTAACCCAGTTAAAAGTAAGCATGGCGTTGATTGGGCTAGAGCGAGCATTTAGAAGAAGAGGGACCGATTGGGACTCGAGTGTCATACTTGCTTTGCTTCTCATTTATCCCATTTATGACCATAATTAATTTCAGCATCACTATGGAAACTGAGAGGCCACAATCAGAGAGCGAGGGTGCCTTAAGTGGTGCCTGAACAAAAAGACAATAATGAATGTAAAGGCTGTGAAGCCCACTGTTGACTCTAGTGGGAGAGTGGGGAATGAAGAGAGAAAAAAAACACAAGCAATGATTTTGTATTGTATAGTGAAAGATTGGATAAATGAAGTATTGAATTGGGGTGCAATTTAGGACTCTTGTTAATGTGAGAGTCATTATCCCGGGGACAATAAATAAGAGGCAATCAGTCATCTCTAATGATGGTGTGTTTGGGAGCACTTTGGTGAATAAACCCTAAAGCAGCTTTGCAAAGTCTTAAATGCCTTTTCATTTTGCAAGGGTGATTTCCACACAGCCAATTTTTGTCTTTGTGCACTGCTTTCAAGCACTGGGAAGACAAAAAACTGTCAGCGATAAGGCTCACACGCGTACACACACTCAAACACACTGCCTTCACGGCTAAAAAAACGTTTTTAAGATAATGAGGCACAAACTCATGTGTTAAATCAATGTGTTATTTTGGCTCGAGGGCAGTCTTTTGGGATTAGATTATTCAGGATGAATGTTATTTACTTCATTTATATCTTTAATTGTCGAAGGTTGTTGCGATACTGCGACTGCCTTCAGCTACGATTCAACATGGTGGAGATTTGACGAAAGCAAACAAGTAGGCCTGAGGCTAAAGTTGGATCAGTTGAAAATTTTATATTCAATGTAACTGTAAGCAGGGTTCGTCGTCAAAAACTTTTCATATTTTTTTTATTTTTTTTTGCATTTTTATGCTTTTTATTGATAGTGTAGAGACAGAGTTGAAATGGGGCAGAGAGTGGAGTGACATGCAGAGAACGACCGCGGCTGGAATCGAACCCGGGTCCGCTGCTGGCCGAGGCCCATGGGGGGGACGCCCTACCAACTGAGCTAAAAGGCACCCCTTTTTCATCAGTTTTCACCAGATTTGAGGTGCAGTGCAGGTTAAAGTTTGAAGATTGACAAGTGATATATTTACCTTTTGACTTTCTCTCTTTTCCTTCATATATAATTCAGACCAACTTCAATCTATTGCATGGACAAGTGCTTGTCTTCCAAAATAATGCAATATGACCCCTTAACCTACAGTCTGTATGGACTGTTATTGAGCCATGATAGTGGGGATGTCAATGTCACTCACAGCCAGTCCACCACTTTGGGCCAGACTGAAATGTATCAATAACTGTCTGATACGTTGCCCTGAAATGTGCTACAAAATATTCATGATATGATATGTCTATTGGATGGCATGCTGTGCCGTAACATTTGGTACACATTATGGATTGTGACAAGTTTGGTGAACTTTTAACTTCTCATATAGCACCACCTTTGGTAAAAAATTTTAAATGTGTCCGACAATTTGTTTTATAACCTACTTTTTGCAGACGTATAATTACATATTCATTTGCCTCAGCTTTCCTTTGTGTTCAGTGCTTACTAGCATGCTTAGATGCCAAGCTAAAATGGTGATGGGTATTTTTCAGGATACACCTGATTAGCATCCCCATGTCAGCATTGTCATTGTGATCATGTTGGTGTTAGCATTAAGCTTAGCCTCACAGAACGATAAGCATGGTTGTAGAATCTTGGCCTTATGTGTTGATCCTTTTTAATTTTTTTTCTCACAGCCATTTAAGACAAACATTACATTCTCCACTTCTCCAATTATACAGACAACCTCCGATTTTGTGTAGCGGCCACACCCAAACTGGCAACCCCAGGAGGAGCACAGTGGGTTGCCAGAGAAGCAGAACTTCACCCTCTCAGCTGACTGGGCAGAGTGATGAAACACAGACAGACGCCCCCTCACCTCGCCGAGCAGATCGGTACCACAGCGTGACGGAGCGGTGTCCAAGGCGCCCTGGGGAGGTGTGTGTGTGTGTGTGTGTGTGTGTGTGTGTGTGTGTGTGTGTGTGTAGTGTGTTCACGTTTGGGCATCAAGACAGACTGGCAGCCCCTGAGCAGCCCCCTATAGGGAAAAGGAGAAGGAAGAAACAGGACAGAAAGCAAAGTAACAGTGGGTGAGGGGGCTGAAATGGTACAGTATGGAGAGACAGAGGGAGAGAGAGAAAGAGAGAGAGAGATATATATACAGTACGCTCAGTTACTGATCGGTATGGGTCGGCTCGGTGCAGCACGCATTTATTTGCATTTCTATTGTCAAAAGTTGGGAAAGGTATATACCATATATAAGCCGTCCCAAAGAGGCTGAAAGGTGTGGAGCTTCACACTGCTGTCCGTTGATTGGTCGAAAAGAATAATTTTCAGAGGGAGAGATAAACCGGTGTGTGTAGTCAACTTGACATGAGGTTTTAAGAGAGTTTAGAGAGAAAGGTTCTAAACCATTGACACTGAATCAACTCTGACCGTGGCTTTTCGCCTGCCATGTGAGGGTGATGTCGGCAGTGGAAAAGCAAGCCGGATCTAGAGTTACCGTGCCCTGCTGAACCAAACTGTACCGAACCGGCCCTTTGCCGCTCAGTGGAAACGAGACACTGGAGAGGAGGAAGGAGAAAGGGATGAACACGAGG